>NW_025413193.1:0-2476 GCF_002201575.2 Neomonachus schauinslandi
ACACACTGACTGCTCTAGAGCTCAAGGCCAGCTGCTGAGGGGGGTGCCAATCCGATAGAAAGGAAAAGCGAAGCAGAGTGTCTACACACAGGTCTTTCTACATAGACCATCTCTAACCCGAGGATTCACAGCCTTTGTGGCAAAATGTGGCTCCAAACTTGGGCCACTTAAAGTCTCTGTTTGCAACAAGCACTTTCACATTCCATTGGCCAAAGCAAGTCAGGCAGCCAAGCCCATTCAGAGAGAAAAGTAAATTTGGTCCATCCGGAGGGCTGTGACCAGGAAGGGAAGGTGAAAACTTGGGGACAGATAATACAGTGTACTTTACTTTCCTAGCCTATGATCCCCTCAACACAATGATCTTTATTCTGTTTCCAGTGCCCAGCACAACGTCTGGCATTAGTAAATGAAGCCAAGATGTTTGAAAAAAAGACTATGACCAGTTTTTCCTAAACCTGGTTATAGCTCTAATTCTTTTCATTTTGGATCCAGAAGGATTTAGGTTTGAATGCAAGCACCCTCATATGTAGCTCAGGATTTGGGGGCAGGAACATCAAGAATAGTAAAATTAAAAACAGACAGTATTTCTTGAGTGCTTACTGTGTGCTAGAAAGCCTGCTAAAGGTTTTAAGTTTGCTATGTCATTTCAAAATAAAGCAGATGTACAACGTATGCCCAGGGCAGAAATTGAACCCGTGTTGTGAGATTTTATGGTAATGTTTGAGGTTTGTCTTTCTTGAGATCCCATGAGCAGGGCCAATGAACGTTAAAATTGAAAATCTCCTTTATTTTATCAATGTCTAGCATATCTTTTACTTACAGTGCCTCAGTCATTTACTCTTATTGCTGAGGTCCAAAGTTTAGAACAAAAATACTATGACAATGGTTGGAAGCAGCACAAATGTAAATTTTAATTAATTTACTAAATATAAAATAAGTATTTTTTAGAACAATGCAAACTAGTCAAGTGAGAGCAAAATGTATTCCTACAACAGAAATTTCATAATGGATCCCGTTTGGCTGCTGCCACTTTATCCAATTCCTCTCACTATAGACATCCCAGAAAATGTTTCTCTAGCCATTTTCTCAAAGCCCCCTTTACATCTTTGTTCCTTACACTGTAGATAAGGGGGTTCAACACAGGTGTGAAGATGGTGTAAGAAGCAGAGACCACCTTGTCATGGGCCACTGAGCGGTAGGATTTGGGCCGCACGTAGATGAGTAGGAGAGTGCCACAGAAGAGCCCCACCACAGCCAGGTGAGTGGAGCAGGTGACAAACGCTTTCTTCTGAGCTGCAGTGGACCGCATGCGGAGCCCACCAGCCAAGATGAGACTGTAGGTAGCCAAAGTGAGAGACAGAGGGATCAAGAGCATCAGGAGGCAACACACATACGTGAAAAACTTAAAAAAGGTAGCGTGGGCACAGGGAAGGTGCGTGAGTGTGGGTGCCTCACAAAAGAAGTGGTTGATTTCTCGAGAATGGCAGTAAGGGAAGCTCAGAATGGCACCAGGCTGCATCAGCCCATCCACCCCTCCCGGAAGCCAGAAGCCTGTGGTCACGTGCAAGCAGAGCTTCTGATTCATGAGGATGGGGTAGCGCAGGGGGTGACGTATGGCCACATAGCGGTCATAGGCCATGGCCGCTAAGAGGAAGCACTCACCCTCTCCCAGCATGGGAAACAGTAAAATCCGGGCTCCACAGCCAGCAGGAGAGATGGAACTGGTGCCCATCAGGTAGTTGGTTGCCATTTGGAGGACTATGGTGGAGACCAGCATCATGTCCATGAGAGAGAGCTGGCTAAGCAGGAAGTACATGGGTGTGTGCCGCTGGGGTCCTCATGGATGAGCACAATCATGAGGGCATTGCCCATCAGGGAGATGAGGAAGAGCATGAGCACCATTGAAAAGAGGAACAGATGGGTCTGAGTGTAGTTAAAAAGCCCTAAAAGAATGGAGTTTATCTCTGTGGTGTCATTTGCATCTTCCATGGCTCCATTCATGCCTGGAAGACAAGGAATGAGAGTTGCTTGGAGCTAAGTTTAGGCATTTACTTAAGAAGAGGTGGTCAAATGACATAGAAACCAAAATGAGACTTGGAGGAATAATTACATCTTTAATCTTTCACTTTGTGACAGGATATTTGCCTTAGCATCCTATCACACTGCTCTGCTGTTATTACACAGTATTTTTTAACCCTAAGATTATTGCATAACAGGTATATATCGCAGTACACATTACATTTCTATTATTTCTCTATGTCTTGTTAGTATGCCTCACATAATTTACTCATGATGTTAGGAAATAATACGAAATTCCAGTTTTCTAAAGTTTGTGTACTTCTGTGTTGAAAGAGCCTCATAGTCCCACATTTTAGTCCATATTGATGTGATATATCTCTTAATTATGACTTTTCCATGTTTCTCATATTCTCAAAGTAGTTTCTCAAGATTTCCTTCAATGCCATGAGGAATTGTT
>NW_025413194.1:0-2474 GCF_002201575.2 Neomonachus schauinslandi
AAAAATAAATCCAGTCATAAATATATCAAAATAATTACTTTGTTTAATCTGTTTCTTTAATTTCCTCTGAGAATGTACATTTTCTATAATTATGTAAATCTCTCTACCAAATATTAATTATGCAGAATATATGATGAATTTTCCAAGAAACTTGAAATTTGGTTCCTTCTCGAACCCCAAATTAGATGGATGTATTTGATTTCATCATTTACCTCCTCTATTCATCCGTTTCCCCTAGGAAAAATTATTTGAGTACATGAAAGCAGGAGGAGCTACTATTTACTGATACCTGCTAATTTCAAGTGCTCAATTAAGTACTCACTATACACGATCTTATTTTCTTCTTGCATCAACTACATAATTAATGACTCGTTTTTATTTTTTTTTATTCATTTTTAAGGACATACTTTTAAAACACAAACTTGAGACCCAGAGGATGTAAGAATGTGCTTTACTTCACAGAAATTGCAGTTGTTGGAATACATCTTAGAATTGTGCTCTGACTGAAGTACAAGTTCATGGCACTTACCTCCTCACTTCTTCCTGCTGGAATTGTGGATGACCTGGAACCTACTGAGAGGGTCCTTAATGTAGCTTGACCTGTAGGGAGGACAGGAGTTCATGTGTTCCATTGGTTCAGTCAACATTTCTACAGTTATCTTATGTGTTTTAGTGCACTCACAGATTTATTAAAAAATACATTTATTCTGTATTTCCCATTTGTAATGAGATCTATTTTGTAGGCGAACCAAGCCTGGGAATGGATCCATCCAGAAAAGCATAAAAAATAGTTCACTTTTTTGAATCCATTTATCAGTTACATGAAAGATAATCATTTAGTGTAGCCTATGACTTTGAGAGTCCTTTATTTATTTTATTTTGTTTGTTAATATGTCAACCTACTCACTATCAATATTATAGTTGGGATAAAAAACTGAGAGAACAAATATGAACTTTGGAAGTTAACTTCCAGAAACAGGGTTTGGGATTGATGTTAACTCCTTGGTACCTGGTTTCTCCCCCTTGATTTTCCAGATACAAATCATCTTCTCACGTTTCAGCTACTTCATGTGCAGTTCCAAAATAATACTAGTGTCTACTTGTTTTAGTTGTTGTTATATTGGAAGAGCAATCACAAAATAAGGGTTTCTCATAGTCTGGAATACTATCTTCTACAACTTTTTATCATCCTCGTTGTGTCTGACTTGCTACACATGTAGCGTGTACATGAGAATCACGGTCATTCAGCTTTAATATTTCGGATCTAATTGAGAAAAGGACCAGCCAGAAATATGGGTCAATGAGGCATTTAACATAGAACATACAGACGGGAATGGTGAAGCTTTGTTATTTCTGAGAAAACCACATTGAAGCGTGGATAGAAATAAAAGAATGAATCAAAAAGGATATTGGATTCTGTGTAATCATAGATTTTATACAAACAGAATATAAGATAATATGATTTTTATCCTGTTTTATTATTAGTTTCAGAGGTAGAAATTAGTGATTCATCAACTGCAAACAATACCCAGTGTTCATTACATCAAGTGCCCTCCTTAATGCCCATCACCCAGTTACAGCATCACCCCACCCACCTCCCCTCCTGTTTTTAATGTGCAATAAAACAACACACATGATTAGATATCCTCTTGAATTGTAAATCTACCTTCACAATTGACTTAAATTGTTGACAGGAAATACCAAAGAATAAGTTTTTATCTTTTAATCTTTGTGCTTACTTTTTTTTAAAATGGAGACATTGTTTTGTGTATCATAAATTCCATGTTATAGTACAATTTTTAAAAAAATGTTATATTAAAACATAAGAAACTGTTTCAAAATTAATAATCAAAGAATCAAAGAATAATGCCTTAGAATGATTAGAATTACCATAGTTATGTGTGTGTTCTAGGTTTTAAGAAATTCATAAATGGTGGATTGAATGCATTGTCCAATCCAGACGTACTGTAAATATTATACCACTGAAACTATTCCTAGACTTTAAAAAAATGTATAATTAAATTACATGTTAGTTTTCAAATAAATATTCACTTTACTTGAAAATGTTTGGGTGGGAAATATCTACTTATAGCTAATAAATATAATAGTAAGAAAAATATTAAGGCTAATCTCTGTAGAGATATTGTATTGTGTCGTGCTATGGTATTATCTCTTAATTCTTAAAGAGAAGGATTCTATATTGCATTCCATTTTGCACATAATAAGGCTGAGATTAAAACAGATTTAAATTTAAATTATCTAAATTTACCCAACTACCAATCAGTAGAATAGGTATTCAAGCACAAGAAGTCTAGTCCTTAAATCTGTACTTCTATACTCATAAAGTTAGAGAAAACCATTGTATTGAGTGAAGGATCAGGGAGAACAATAGTGCCATCAGTTCTCTAATTTTCAAAATGTGCATTGTTAAATAAGTCACATAACTTTCTGAACTTTAATTTCCTGCTGGGGAA
>NW_025413195.1:0-2473 GCF_002201575.2 Neomonachus schauinslandi
ACATTTCTATTATTTCTCTATGTCTTCTTAGTATGCCACACATAATTTACTCATGATGTTAGGAAATATTACGAAATTCCAGTTTTCTAAATTTGTGTACTTCTGTGTTGAAAGAGCCTCATAGTCCCACATTTTAGTCCATATTGATGTGATATATCGCTTAATTATGACTTTTCCATGTTTCTCATATGCTCAACGTAGTTTCTCAAGATTTCCTTCAATGCCATGAGGAATTGTTTTAATATAAAAAATACACAAACTAAATGTAAGACTACTATAACTCAGATTGCAGATGAGGGACACAAAATGGCTATATTTCTCTATTTTCCATGTGCATTCAGCATATGGTTTCAATATACCAGGCTCGCAGCTACCACAGATACTGCTCTGGAGCACCTATCACCATACAGGCCATGTCATCATGGTGTGTACTTGTGATTACAGGGAATTTATCTCAGTTTAGAGAACTTGCAACAATTAATTTTTATACCTAATATGTACTCACAGAATGCTGACTTTAATTAAATGTGTGCATTATAAAAATAAATTTCATAAATGAATATAACCCTAGGGAACATAAAAAAAATGTTTTAATTTGCAGCCTTAAACACTTTGTTACCAGTAATCACACACCTTTAAAGATAGGAGATAAATTTATTTATTAACAGATAAAATTAATTAGCAAATTGATTCCATTTTAATTATCTGGTTAGTTGGTTAATTATCTAACTGGTTAAGGAAGACATGTTCAAATAAATTTATGCCCCAAATTACTCTGAAGTACAGCATCCCCTGTGAATAAAATAGGAAACATCTCCTTTAATTGTAGGGATTGTCTTTTCCCTAAAGCCTCAAACTTTAATTTTTCTTCTCTATAAGTATCTATGGTAGTAGAATTAGATGTACATGCAGATTTTAGGAAAAGTGTGTTCCGTGTATGGACGTCATTTGAGAAATTTTGTTTATGTTGGTGGAAGAAGGATGGGCTTACGGAGATGGCTGGCATTGCTGTTGGGCTTGTTCAAAACTCAAGTCAAGGTGGCCCCTCTTATGAGTGTCCTCATCCTAGATATCGTTCTCCCAGGAGCTGCAGAGGGAGCTCAGGCCTCATAGAAAAGGTGAGCCCGAGCTGGTGGGCTGACTGGTGTGAAATGAGACACAAGTTCCCCTCTCTACTCACTTTTGCAAATGCCAGCTTGGGAATGACCTTGTTGATGAGGGAATGACCCTCATCCAAGCCATCACAGTGGAGTCACAAAGGGAGCATAGCCTGGTAGTCAGCTCACCTGGAAGGCCCAAAGGCTAGTCTCTCCCTCTCTCTTCATCAGCCTGGGGCAGGTGTGGGGTCCTCTCACATCCACTCTGGCACTCTTTAGGGGAAGCAGACCACTCACCACTGAACACAGGACCAGGGGTCTCATGAAGTATTCTCCTTTCAGGCCTACACCCAGGACCATGCCCAGCCCTGGTCCGGCCTCCTCTGGGCTGCAAACCCCAGGTGCTTGCCTCCTGACTGGCAACCTCTTGCTCTGTTTAGCCAAAGCGAGCCTCTCCTCTTGCACTGGGGAACCCACATCACACAGAACTGCTGGAGTAAGGTGACTTTTCAGATCATCGCAATAAGACAGGATAAAGAGAATATCCTTGAACCCCCCAAAGTGCGGATCAGGCATTTCAAACAATCTCTGTTTCTTCCAGAACAGCTCTCTCTATAGTCCATCATGACTCACCCCAAAGAAGGGGGGGGGCATTCACTCAGGGCAAATTAAGACATGTCTTTGGGAAACTCTGTTGTCAAAATTAACCCTGAAAATTTCCTTCAAGGTGTGGGTTTCCTGAAATGGAAGTGAGCTCCTTAAACCACACTCTCAAATTCAGTTCCACAGGGGAAAACTGAAGACGGTTTAAACTTGCTCATACTGCACCCCTCAGTTTGGCAGCAGTGGGAAGACCTGACTGCAGGGTGGTGAGCTGGAGGGGCTGTTCCAGGTGCAGCTGCAGCCATGCCCTAAGTAGACTCGCCTGAAACAGGGTTCTCAGAGTGTCACACCACACAGTGAGTCTCAAGGGAGTATGGTTGTGCTGCAACTTGTAGAAACCTCAGGAGACCTCTGCTTTTCACTGTGAAAATGAAGAAAACCCTGTGGGACAATGCTACACAAATCCAGGAATGGTCTCCCCAGTTCAGCTTCACAAATGGCCGCACTCTCCTACTCGCTCATGCCCCAAACCAAAATGCCCTCCTGGACTCCCTTCCAGTAAACACCCATCTGCCTGGGTTGCTCTCCTCTGCCCATTGAGCTGATGTCCCTGTGGAGGACTGAGGTAAAACTACGCAATCCCCTGTATCTCACACTGGTCCTCCTCAGACCTCCTGTGGATTCCTCAGTCTACCGCACCCTTTAGCGCCCCATGTCTGCATGTCACCCCCTTTCACTACCTATCTCCCCTGGAGTGCTGCTCCCAAACTCCA
>NW_025413196.1:0-2085 GCF_002201575.2 Neomonachus schauinslandi
GTTGGTTTCTCACTCCGTGTTATGTAGGGAAACCCTTTACCCAGGCTCTCACCCATGGTACACACTAAACTGCTTTCTCCTTCACAGAGGGGGACAGTAGTTAAAGAACGTTTTCTCTACAGAGTTGTTCCTTCGAGGGAGGTGCCTGAATATTAGACCTCCCCACACCCTTGGAAGGGGAATGCTAGTTTCTTGAGACCAGAACTGCTTTGAGAGGTGCCTTCTACACCACCCTGTTTATCGCTCCGTGTTATGTAGGGAACCCGTTCCCCAGGCTCTCACCCGTGGAACACCCTAAACTACTTTCTACTTCAGAGAGGTGGACAGTATCTAAAGCACGTTTTCTCTATACTGTTGTTCCTTCGAGGGAGGTGCCTGGATTTTAGACCTCCACACACCCGCGCAAGGGGAATGCTTTTTTCGAGAGGTGGCCTCTGCACCGGCTTCTTTCTCACTCCGTGTTCTGTAAGGAACCCGTTTCCCAGGCTCTCACCCGGGGTACACCCTAAACTACCTTATACTTGAAAGGTGGACAGTAGCTGAATCACGTTTCCTCAACACTTTTGTTCATTCAAGGGATATATCTGGATATTAGACCTCTACACACTCGTGAAAGGGGAATGCTAGTTTCATGAAACTAGAGCTCAAATTGAGGAGCCTTCTGCACCAGCTTGTTTTGCCCTCCGTATTCTGTAGAGAACCCGTTCCCCAGGCTCTCACCCGTGGTACACCTAAACTGCTTTCTACTTCAGAGAGGTGGACAGTATCTAAAG
This sequence comes from Neomonachus schauinslandi, assembly GCF_002201575.2. Classification (NCBI taxonomy): domain Eukaryota; kingdom Metazoa; phylum Chordata; class Mammalia; order Carnivora; family Phocidae; genus Neomonachus; species Neomonachus schauinslandi. The sequence continues at coordinate 774 of NW_025413196.1, forward strand.
GACGTTTTCTCTGTACTGTTGTTCCTTCGAGGGAGGTGCCTGGATTTTAGACCTCCACACACCCGCGGAAGGGGAATGCTTTTTTCGAGAGGTGGCCTCTGCACCGGCTTCTTTCTCACTCCGTGTTTTGTAGGGAACCCGTTTCCCAGGCTCTCCTCCGTCGTACACCCTAAACTGCTATCTACTTGAGAGGTGGACAGTAGTTAAGAACATTTCCTCTACACTGTTGTTCATTCAAGGGATATACCTGGAGATTAGACCCCACTCACTCGTGCAAGAGGAATGCTAGCTTCATGAACCTAGAGCTCGAAATAGAGGAGCCTTCTGCACCAGCCTGTTTCTCCGTTCGAGTTATGTAGGGAACCCGTTCCCCAGGCTCTCACCCGTGGTACACCGTAACCTGCTTTCTCCTTCAGAGAGCTGGACTGTAGCTAAAGCACATTTCCTCTCCACTGTTGTTCCTTCGAGGGAGGTGCGTGGATATTTGACCTCCACACACCCGTGCAAGAGGAATGCTAGATTGATGAAATTACAGCTTTTTCTTGAGGGCCTTCTGCGTCGGTTGGTTTCTCACTCCGTGTTATGTAGGGAACCCCTTGACCCAGGCTGTCACCCGTGGTACACACTAAACTGCTTTCTCCTTCAGAGAGGGGGACAACAGCTAAAGCACGTTTTCTCTACACTGTTGTTCATTCAAGGGATAAGCCTGGATATTAGGCCTCGACACACCCGTGCAAAAGGAATGCTCGTTTCATGAAACTGGAGCTCAAAATAGAGGAGCCTTCTGCATCAGCCTGTTTCTCCGTCCGTGTTATGTAGGAAACCCGTTCCCCAGGCTCTCACCCGTGGTACACCATAAACTGCTTTCTCTTTTAGAGCGTTCGACGGTAGCTAAAGGATGTTTTCTCTACACTGTTGTTCCTTCAGGGGATATACCTGGCTGTTAAAACTCAACTGACTTGTGCAAGAGGATTCCTAGTTTCATGAAACTAGAGCTCGAAATAGAGGTGCCTTCTGCAACAGCCTCTTTCTCCGTCCGTGTTAGGTAGGGAACCCGTTCCCCAGGCTCTCCCCCATGGTACACCCTAAATTGCTTTCTACTTCAAAGAGGAGGGCAGTAGCTAAGGCACGTTTTCTCTACACTGTTGTTCCTTCGAGGGAGGATCCTGGATATTAGACCTCCCCACATCCGTGCAAGGGGAAGGCTAGTTTCATTAAACCAGAGCTGGTTTGAGAGGTGCCTTCTACACCACCCTGTTTATCGCTCCGTGTTATGTAGGGAACCCGTTCCCCAGGCTCTCACCCGTGGAAC
>NW_025413196.1:2185-2473 GCF_002201575.2 Neomonachus schauinslandi
TTGTTCCTTCGAGGGAGGTGTCTGGATTTTAGACCTCCACACACCCGCGCAAGGGGAATGCTTTTTTCGAGAGTTGGCCTCTGCACCGGCTTCTTTCTCACTCCGTGTTCCGTAGGGAACCCGTTTCCCAGGCTCTCACCCGGGGTACACCCTAAACTAACTTATACGTGAAAGGTGGACAGTAGCTAAATCACGTTTCCTCTTCACTTTTGTTCATTCAAGGGATATATCTGGATATTAGACCTCTACACACTCGCACAAGGGCAATGCTAGTTTCATGAAACTAGA
>NW_025413197.1:0-2471 GCF_002201575.2 Neomonachus schauinslandi
GAAATGGAAGGAAAATACCAGACTCATTCTATGAGGCCAGCATTACCTTGATCCCAAAACCAGACAAGGACCACCATTGAAAGGAGAATTACAGACCAGTATCCCTTTTGAACAAGGATGCATATATTCTCACCATGATACTGCCAATAGGATCCAACACAGTTAAAGGATTATTTACCACGACCAAGTGGGATTTATTCCTGGGCTGCAAGGGTGGTTGAACCTCTGCAAATCAATATGAAACACCACATAAAAAAGAAAGGACAAGAACCACAGGACCCTCTCAATAGATGCAGAAAAAGCATTCCACAAAATACAGCATCGTTTCATGAAAAAAACTCCACCATGTAGAGAGAGGGGGAACATAACATCATAAAGGCCATATAGGAAAGACCCAAAGTAAATGTCACCCTCAAAAGGGAAAAACAGAGATTTTCCCCTATGTGCAAGAACACGGCAGGCATGTCCACTCTCACCACTGCTGTTCAACGTAGTACAGGAAGTCCTAACCTCAGCAATCAGACAACAAAAAGAAATATAAGGCATCCAAATCAGCAAAGAAGTCCAACTCTCATTCTTTGTAATCCATCTCCCTGTTTCCCCGGTTACCATCAAAACCATATGTTCACCCTGCCTGTGTCCAAGCGTTTTTAGCTCAGGCATGGGACTGAGTTCCAAAACTCCAAATGTTCAGCATGGATTCTTGTGGTTCCCCTCATGGAGGATCTCCCATGCTGCTGCCTTTTGCCACCCTATGTCAGGAAAGCGATCGCACAACCATGAATCGGTTTATGGAAATTCAAAGCAGAAAGCTGGCAGCTAGACTTACTGTTCTCAGGCAGGGTTCCCGTTCCTAAAGCTGGGTCGTAAGGTAGCTCTATTTTTAACTTTTAGAAGTCTGGAAACTTTGTCACACTCAGGCACCTCCCACTTTCATGAGACTCCAGGGATCCTGAGACCACTCTGTCACACCCAGGATTCCACCTGGCTTCCCCAACTAAGCACCTTTAAGCCAGGAACACCCCCAAAAGAACAAACTTCTAAATGTTACCATTTTGTGCTCCGCTGCTTATAAAACTTTGCTGTATCCTCCTCAAGCCCCGCTCCCCTCCCCTGTATCCTCAGCTATGTCACACCAGATTCACGTCTCCACACCTCCTACCTTCCAAATGGTGGTCACTTTTATACTTGTAGACCTGCAACACTTGTTTTTGCAGATACTTGATTGATGTCCTGGGTGTTTCAGAATGATCTGATAACACTGTAGCTGTATTCGAGGGAGGAGATAAATCTTAACTCCTCCCGCTTGATCTTTCTCATTGGATTCTGGACATGAAGACTGTGAACTTCATGACAGGCTGGATTTTGTCACCCCCCTTCTATGAGAGCTGAATGTTGTTTTGTCAAGCAGGTAATGACTTCTGACAAAACTTTATCCTTTCTAGGTTTAGGTTTATTGTGCGAAGATATACCAAACATAATATCTACCATCTTCTACACTTTTACTTAAGCTATGATGGAAGAAGGGAGAGTAGCATCTACTCAACTGCCATGTTATCGACTTAACCCAGAAGTGTGACGTTTCCTGAGGTCTTAATGGCCCATGTCTTCATTAATATCGGTGTCTGCGTTTTAGTGAATGGTGACAATGAGTGACACATTTAGCTTTCTACTGGTTAAGTCCTTTCTCCCTCACCATGAACTTCACTATGAATACATCCCAAATATGATTTTTTCATCTTGAAGTAAAGTTAATCTGCTTTCTTTTAAAACATGGCTTCCAGACAATGATGTCAGCAGGGACACTGAGAAATCCATAGATCGTTGGCAATCTGAGCTTCCTGGTGACTGGCCACCTGAATGGGGACAACCTGAGAATGTCCTGGTGATTGGCCAGGACATAGTTGTGACATCACAAGAAGGCATTGTGATGCCCCAGGGCTGTTATAAAAGCCTCACAAAGACTGAAGCTGCACTAAGGAGAGAAATGGCCCTCAGCCACATTTCTTCCTGCTATTCCTCAAATTCTCTGCCCACTTCTCTGTCCTTGCCCATTCCAAGCCACCTGCCCACACCTCCTGCCATGCACCTGGCAACTCCTAGACCAGTTTCACACTGTGAGTATGGCCTGGCTACTCAGGGGCACATTCCCATTTCTCATATGGGAGTGGGACACTGGAAATCAGAGCACCGAGGATTCTCCGCCACCTGGGCCCCACACCTCTGGGTTCAGAACACGGCTCAGCACAGGAAAGCTGAGTCCACATCCTGACGGTGCACTGAGCACCCTACTAATTTGGAGCCCTCCAACCCAGCTCAGCACAGGGACCATGAATGATTGAATATCCATCTGACCCAATGTGCAAAATGTGTACAATGACTCCAGACTCCTGGCAGAGAGGGAGTTTTATGAAACAAGTAAGAACTGGGAGATGGACTCGCCACATCATTGGACACAGTGCCAGTCCTTG
>NW_025413198.1:0-2272 GCF_002201575.2 Neomonachus schauinslandi
CCAGGGATTTAGAGTATAGGGCGTCTTTACACTGTTGGCCCCAAATATAGTGAGCAAGTTCCCTTAGATTCCTTATATATAAGAAAAGTCACCTGCCTTTCTCATGTGGATTATAGCATTATAGTTCTCTTGGTTGAACTACTCAACAAAAGTCCCACTAGTAAGGGGGACTGGTTGGCTCAGTCTGTAGAGCATGTGACTCTTGATCTTGGGGTCCTGAGTTCAGCCCCATGTTAGGTGTAGAGTTTCCCTTAAAAAAAAAAAAGGGGGGAGAGAGATATTTTACTTAACACCTTAGAAAAAGGGTGGTGGACCTGAGTGGCTCAGTTGGTTAAGTGTCTGACTCTTGATCTCACCTCAGGTTTGATCTCAAGGTTGTGAGTTCAAACCCTGCTTTGGGCATGCAGCCTACCAAAAAAATTGTTTACTTAAAAAAAGAAGGACTTCTCTTTTTTCACTATATATTCATTTTCTTATGTTTTCAATTTTCCCTGCTATTATACATGCTTACTGACATAATTTTTATGAGTCTATGATAGTCCATTTAGAGGTTTGCACTATTGTGAACTATTCCTCACATCCTATGTGAGAACTTGGTGGACCCAGGTCCTCTGGGGTCCTTGGTCTGTGTTCTCATCTCATTATGTCTTTTTCTCTTGTCTCTACTAAGGAAATCGTAGGAAACACAAATTTGCACCTACCCTAGTGCTATGGTTCTGAGGAGCAGGTGAGAAACCTGTGTTTCCCTCTAGCATGCTCCTCCTCAGGGTAACACATTTGCTGGCCAGCTCTCACCTCTTCTCAGTGTCTCATTTCCTGCCCCTCCCCATGGCCACCTGTGATTTTCAGTCTCTGACCTTTCTTTGCCCAAATGGTGGTTGCTAAGGGCTCCCTCAGAGCACCGTCAGCACGTAAACAAAAAGAGAAGGAAGGTCACCCATGAAATCCAAAAGGCTGGGTGCTTCTTCAGAAGGAAGATGTACAGCCCATCACCTGGCCCATCCCCCAGGGAGGCAGGAGGTATTTGGGGGGAAGGGAGAGCAAACCAAGGCTGCCCTTTTCCATGTGGTATCCCAGGCCTTGAACCACAGAGTTTTCTCTGTGCCCCTCCGTGTTGCTTTGTGCACACATCAGTAGCCTCGGCAATGGTGATGCCCACTGGCTGTGCTTACCAGACCTCACTCCTCTGGGAGACTTCTGAGCCAAGTGACCTGCCAGTGCGACCTCCTAAGGACCATTTTCATCTGCAGAGTGAGCTCTGCTGCAGAAGCTGTGTGGCCAACAGGAGAATGGGTGTCCCGGGGTAGCAGAGAAGTTTGCTCATGGATCATTGCCATGGGTCTTGTACTTCCTTTCAGTGACCGCTTCCGAATGTCCAATCAAGTTCAGCTCTGTTGGGGTAAGAAAGAGAATTCACTTCAATCGATGAGGCAGGTTATAGTCAAAATAGCGACTGGGGTGCATGGCTGCCCAGGCACTCGATAATTTAAAACCAACAGGTGATGCAGGCAATTCTCCCCTCAGCCACTCACCAGCTCAGTATGTCTGGGTGTCTGCTGTCTTTTGTGGCTAGGATATTTTTCAGTACATTTACCAAATCTCCTTTCTTAAGAGATGGCCCATCTTGACAGTTGTCTAGCCTGTTTTCATCAGTGATGATTTCATGTGGCTCTAAGCTTGTATTGTTGACTTTGCTGGTCATAGACCTTCTTTCAGAAGCAGTACCTCAGGGCAAAAGGTTTGTTCCTAGTGGGCTGCAGGGTTCCACCTGGCAGTTTGCCTCCACAGGGCAATCCAGAGACAGAATCACAGATGCAGTTGCGTCTTCATCTCATGAAGTTTGTGAAAGTCAGGGTGAGTCTCCGTGACCCATCTGGTATCCACAGTAGACCAGCCTAGTAAAATGAACAATGGTTGGAATAACCCACTCTGCCTCTCTGCAGAGCTTCACAATCTTACTAATCTCTCCCATCCCTCCAAGGATGCTGCATGGCCTCTGATTTAGTCTGAGGAAGGGCATGGTTCCAAAGGCCTCTCTGTGGTCTCCTCTTTCCTAATAAACATCAGACAAAGGTTCAGAAACCAAAGTGGGAATTCCACCAGTGCTAATATGAGTATTTCCATTCCACATTCTTGACCTGGGGAAATGAGCACAGGATGACTCTCTGGTCTCAGTGAATAAACTGTTAAATGTAGGACAAGGCTCCTTCTATTTCCACACCTTTCAAAGCCCCTACTCCAACTGTTGGGCAGGTCATGTAACAGTCCTGGT
>NW_025413198.1:2372-2471 GCF_002201575.2 Neomonachus schauinslandi
AGGCTTCTTCTATTTCCACACCTTCCAAAGCCCCTACTCCAACTGTTGGGCTGGTCATGTAACAGTCCTGGTCTTTGGGCATCAACATATGTTCGGAAT
>NW_025413199.1:0-2471 GCF_002201575.2 Neomonachus schauinslandi
AGAGAGAATTAGTGATATAGAAGAACAAATGTTGGAAAATAAAGAAGGTGGGAAAAAGATAAACAACTATTGGATCACGAGGGCAGAATTCGAGAGATAAGTGATACCATAAGATGAAACAACATTAGAATAATTGGGATCCCAGAAGAAGAAGAAAGAGAGAGAGGGGCAAATTACAGCAGAGAACTTCCCTAATTTGGGGAAGGAAAAAGGCATCAAAATCCAGGAGGCACAGAGAACCCCTCTCAAAATCAATAAAAATAGGTCAACACCCCTACATCTAATAGTAAAAGTTACGCATCTCAGAGACAAAGAGAAAATCCTGAAAGCAGCTCAAGAGAAGAGATTTGTAACCTACAATGGTTGAAACATTAGATTGGCAACAGACCTGTCCATAGAGACCTCGCAGGCCAGAAAGGATAGGCATGATATATTCAGAGCACTAAATGAGAAAAATATGCAGCCAGGAATACTACATCCACCTAAGCTGCCATTGTAAATAGAAGAGAGGTAAAAAGCTTCCAGGACAAACAAAAACTAAAGGAATTAGCAAACACAAAACCAGCCCTACAAAAAATCTTGAAAGGGGTCCTCTAAGCAAAGAGAGAGCCTAAAAGCAACATAGACCGGAAAGGAACAGAGACAATTACAGTAACAGTCACCTTACAGGCAATACAATGGTACTAAATTCCTATCTTTCAATAGTTACCCTGAATGTAAATGGGCTAAATGCCCTAATCAAAAGACACAGCTATCAGATTGGATAAAAAAAAAAAAAAAAAAAAAACAAGACCCATCAATATGCTGTGTACAGGAGGCTTATTTTAGACGCAAACACCACCAGACAGAATGTGATGGGTGGAGAACCACTTGTCATGCTAGTGGACATGAGAAGAAAGGTGGAGTATCCATCCTTATATCAGACATACTAGATAGTAAACCAGAGTATAATAATGATAAAGAAGGACAGTATATCATAATAAAGGGGTCTAGGCCACAAAAAGATCTAACAATTTTAAATATTGATGCCCCTAACTTGGGAACACCCAAATATATAAACCAATTAATAACAAAATTAAAGAAAAACTTTAAAAATAATACAATAATTGGAGGGGACTTTAACACCCCAATCACAGCAATGCACAGATCATCTAAGCAGATCACCAAGGAAACAAGGCTTTGCATGTCATACTGGACCAGATGGCCTTAACAGAAATGTTGAGAGCACTTCAGCCTAAAACAATTAGTAGTAGGAGTAGTATTTCAGCGGCTGAGCTAGGTCAGACAGCTTTTGGTCCGAGGGCATGTGTTTCAAGGACTGGCACTGTGTCCAATGATGTGGTGAGTCCATCTCCCAGTACTTACTTGTTTCATAAAACTCCCTCTCTGCCAGGCATCTGGAGTCATTGTACACATTTTGCACATCTGGTCAGATGGATATTCAATCATTCATGGTCCCTGTGCTGAGCCAGGTTGGAGGGCTCCAAAGTAGTAGGGTGCTCAGTGCACCATCGGATGTGGACTCAGCTTTCCTGTGCTGAGCCATGTTCTGAAACCAGAGGTGTGGGGCCCAGGTGGTGGAGAATCCTCGGTGCTCTGATTTCCAGTCTCCCGCTCCCATATAAGAAATGGGAATGTGTCCCTGAGTAGCCAGGCCATACTCACAGTGTGAAACTGGTCTAGGAGTTGCCAGGTGCATGGCAGGAGTTGTGGGCAGGTGGCTTATCATGGGCAGGGACAGAGAAGTGGGCAGAGAATTTGAGGAATAGCAGGAAGAGCTGTGGCTAAGGGCCATTTCTCTCCTTAGTGCAGCTTCAGTCTTTGTGAGGCTTTTATAACAGCCCTGGGGCATCACAATGACTTCTTGTGATGTCACAACTATGTCCTGGCCAATCACCAGGATATTCTCAGGTTGTCCCCATTTGGGTGGCCAGTCACCAGGAAGATCAGATTGCCAACAATCTATGGATTTCTCAGTGTCCCTGCTGATATCATTGTCTGGAAGCCATGTTTTAAAAGAAAGCAGATTAACTTTCCTTCAAGATGAAAAAATCATATTTGGGATGTATTCATAGTGAAGTTCATGGTGAGGGAGAAAGGACTTAACCAGTAGAAAGCTAAATGTGTCACTCATTGTCACCATTCACTAAAACGCAGACACCGATATTAATGAAGACATGGGCCATTAAGACCTCAGGAAACGTAACACTTCAGGGGTAAGTCGATAAAATGGCAGCCGAATAGATGCTACTCTCCCTTCTTCCATCAAAGCTTAAGTAAAAGTGTAGAAAATGGTAGATATTAAGTTTGGTATATCTTCGCACAATAAACCTAAAACTAGAAAGGATAAAGCTTTGTCAGAAGTCATTACCTGCTTGACAAAACAACATTCAGCTCTCATAGAAGGGGGGGGACAAAATCCAGCCTGTCATGAAGTTCACAGTCTTCATGTCCAGAATCCAATGAGAAAG
>NW_025413200.1:0-2471 GCF_002201575.2 Neomonachus schauinslandi
CCCCAACAGAGGGAACGGCATTTCCCTTCACAGACACCCCACACCTGGACCCTCTACTGCAGTGGGGGATTTGCGCCTGGGTAGTAGCCTCAAATTTCCCACGTCTGGGCACAGATGCCCTACTTTTCTGGTTTGGGTGGTTCTTTGTGCTCCGTGGCCTCATCTTCCAAGTGTCTTACAGAGTCACTGCCTGTGTTGGGGTGCGAGGGTCCATGCGGCCACTTCCTCCCTGTTTGGCAATGGGGGCACCGCTTGGGAACCAAGTACGTGGTCACGGTGCGTTGCCAGGAGGCAGGGGGAGGTTTCTGCGTCCCGTGCACGGTCTGCATCCTCCAGGCTCACATTCTCAGAAGGCAGTATGGGGTGCGGTACTTGGGGCCTGGTGCACAAAGCTTGCAGCCAGCTCGTCTGGACCAGGCAGGGATGCTGAGTGGACAGGCAGAGGTGGCCTCTGGGACCTGCGAGGGAGAGCGTGGGGCTGGGCGCCCACGATGCGTGCTGGCAGGTGTCAGAGGGCGGGGAGTGGGCTGGGCAGGCGGCCTCTGCCTGGGGAGCATCTGCAGGGGCGCAGGGGGGTCGGCGGCTCTCCGTGTGGGTCATGGTGTCCCGTTAATGAGCGTGGGCACTGTTCTGCAAACTGTGAGTTGGAGCAGGGACGTGGGCTGGCATGCATGGCGCCGTGAGGGAGGCCAGGCTGCTCCTAGCTGTGTGTGTGCAGTCGGGCGCCCAGGGGACGGGCGGGGCGCAGAGGTGGAGTCCTCGCCCCCCCAGAGCGCTGGGGTCCTGGCTTTGGTGACTGCTTGCACCAGGACCCCTAAGTCACCACCAGGCCCTGGCGGAGCAGGAGGCGATGTCCCCGCCCCCCAATCCCTGGCCCGTCGCCAGGCAGCCTTCTTCACCTGCCGTCCCTGCCACAAGAGCAGGCGGCTGTCCCCACCCTCACCCACTGGCCAAGGGCCAGGCAGTTGTCCTCACCCCGCTCTCACTGGCCAATCACCACTCGGCTGTTGCCACCCCCTCTCCCTCACCAATCAGCACGCAGCTTTTTCTGTCCCGCTCTTCCTTGCCAATCACCAGGCGGCTGTCTCCACTCCTTTTATCCTTGCCAATCACCAGGCAGCTGGCCCCGCCCCTCTCATCCTGGCCAGTCACCAGGCAGCTGGCCCCACCCCTCTCATCCTGGCCTATCACCAGGCAGCTGTCCCCGCCCCTCTCATCCTGGCCAGTCACCAGGCAGCTGTCCCCACCCCTCTCACACTGGCCAGTCAGCAGGCAGCTGTCCCCGCTCCTCTCATCCTGTCCAGTCACCAGGCAGCTGTCCCCACCACTCTCACAATGGCCAGTCAGCAGGCAGTTGTCCCCGCCCCTCTCATCCTGGCCAGTCACCAGGCAGCTGTCCCCACCCCTCTCACACTGGCCAGTCACCAGGCAGCTGTCTCCGCCCCTTTTATCCTTGCCATCATCAGGCAGCTGCCCCCGCCCCTCTCACCCTGGCCAGTCACCAGGCAACTGTCCCCGCCCCTCTCATCCTGGACAATCAGCAGTCAATTGTCCCCACCCCTCTCATCCTGGCCAGTCAACAGGCGGCTGTCCCCGCCCCTCTCATCCAGACCAATCAGCAGGCAGCTCTCCCCGCCCCTCCCACCCTGGGTTCCGGCTGGGGTCTCATGGACCCTGTAGCTGCAGCCCCCCGGGAACCAGGGGAAGTCATGGTGTGCTGCTTGCAGGTCCTGGACGTGACAGTGCCTGGGGCTGGGCCTCTGCTTTTGCTGGGGCGGTGGGTGGGGGCCGGGGGTTAGGGTTCCTCCTTCACTGATGAACTTAAAGGTCAGTGCGAGAACTTCAAGCACAGGAAGAGAAAAGGCAAGGGGCACAGTGGGCAGGTGTGGAAACCCACCCAGATTCTCCCAAACAGAGGCGCCTCTGAGTGGGGAGGGACCTGCCGGTCTGGTGGCCTGGCCCGCAGGGTGTTTACTGGAGACAGGCTCTTTGAGTGGAAACGTCAGCCATCCGAGCTCAAGTCAGGAGCTTGCCTGGTGCCAGAAAGAGGGGAAATGAACTCTCGGGCCTTACGGCACAGTCTACCCTGTGATGCTGAAGCACCAGAGTCAAGGGCGAGGACAGTCACTGCCCAGGAAGCTGCTGTGCTGAAATCAAAACCAGGATGAGTTACCCCGAAAGGGCACGTTCAAAAGACATGAGTGACATTTCTCTAAAGGAGACTTCCAGATGACCAGTGGACACGTGAAAATATGCTGAACGTCACTCATCGTCAGGGAAATCTGAATCCAAACCAGGATGAGCGGCCACCACACACCTGTCAGAATGGCTGACATTAACAACACAGGAGGCAACAGGTGCTGGTGAAGAGGTGGAGGAAAGGGATCCTCCTACACTGTTGGTGGGAATGCAAGCTGGTGCAGGCACTCTGGAGAACAGCATGGAGGTTCCTCAAAAATGAATATAGAGCT
>NW_025413201.1:0-2470 GCF_002201575.2 Neomonachus schauinslandi
GTATTATGTTAGAAAAAATGTAATTTATTTTTGATGGTTATGTGAAACTTAAATTTCAAATGTTGCCCATGGTATAAACACGGAGATTTGTCCTTAGGAATCCATACATGGAGCCTGTGGTGGAATTGACTTGTATAGATGAAGGGGACCTGGGGAAACCTGGTTTACTCTGTCCAGATGGGAGCACAGGAACTTAATATTTGCTTTATTTACTCAGAGGTTTACTCTGAACTTTCTATCGTGTCTCATCATAGCACCTAATACTGAGGGTGACTTTTAAGAATTAAATTATTTAACGCAGGTAAGTAACTTAACAGTGTTGCCTGACATACAACAAACAGTCAACAAGTATTAATTTTAATAATGGCCGTTGTTATTAGTATTTTTATTTGATTGTCATTCTATATAAACTGCACTACTCCAGTGTGGACATAAAACCTTTCAATATTTATCCACATCCAAGAGGAACCTAGTTTTATTAGACACTCAAAAGAAAACAAACATAAAAAAAAAAACCCAAACTATCCCAGTAGAAAATAAGTAAAAATTAACCCTGTAATAAAACCACTTATCTACCTATATGTCCAACCACATGGTTGCTGAGTAGGCCTGAGCTCCTCCTAAGTAGAGGGCAGCCTCCCTGTCCTCAGTTCACCACCCCACACAGGGGAAATGACTATTGTTCCACCACCAGGGAAATAATCTGAGTCCCACACATGGGAGTTTGAACGCTAATGGTGAACTGAGAGGGATTTGAGATGTGTCTTTACCTCCTTTTCTACTCTTTGGTTCACATGAGAGAGGAAAGGAAACATAAAATATTGTCCTACAATATCTGATCCAATGTAAAAAGTTAGTTTAAGCAAACACATCACACACACACACAGACAAGAATTGAATCTCCACGTCAGATAGTTAATATTTTGGCAGCTGTCAACTCAACATTGTATATATTCCATATTTATTTAGAGAAAAATGAATTACTGCAATAGGGTAAATAAATATAGAGAAAGATGTTTATTAAGGTACAAACATCATACTGTTATGGAGCAATTGCCTCTGGTGTCATATTTCCCCATTTCTCATTAAACCAAAAAGAACAAAACACACCAAACAAGAAGCTTATTTCAGCAGTTCAATAGAACCTTGTTCCTTGGAAATAATTTGTTCATATGTTGACTCCTATAGATAGGCTCCTCTCTGACATGACATCACTACCTACTTACATACCTCAGCAAATTAGCTTTTTCATCTATATTAAATAATCTTTATTGTACACATAGTGATGAATACAATGTTCTCTCCACTATCAAATGATTATAATTGTATTATTATTTCTACATATACTGCTGTTCTAGGTGCCTGCTCAGCTGTCCTTGCTTTAGTCTGCAGGAAGTGAAATTTATAAAAGTCAGGAGAAGCGTAAATGCTGCTTCAGACACTAATAGCATGTTTAAGCACCAAGGAACATATGGTCATACCTGAAAAAGTAAAGTAATAAAATCATTGCACCATAAAATTCCAGGCAGAGATCAGCTTATAAATATATGAAGAAGCCACATGTCTGCATTTATTCAGTCACCTGTATTCATGTATCATCAGATTTTGCTAAGGAAAGTACATTGTCATGAGTTACTAGTCAACATGATAGGAATGATGGCACAATGTATCTCCACTCTTACAAGAAAAATCTTAGTTTTTTTTCTTAAAATTGATATTCCAATTTGAGAGGCAAATCTCGATTGCACCGAACCTATAATTCAGTTTAGTGATGTTCATGAATCTGGATAGTTCCCTTTCCCCAAAGCAAAGTTACCATTGCAAATGGCCTCAGGACACTTTGGGGAAAGCTAGCAAGAAGATTTTCACCATATGCATTTATGTAGTGATTTATGGATCCTCCTCAAATATACCTACTACCCCGTTTATTCAAGAACATCTGAATCTTGAGTAACTTGTTCTAGCTCTGCAAATTACACAAAGTAATAATTGGACCATGTGAAGAATACGTATCCTTTTGCAAGGAAACTGTCAGAGATGAGTTTATTACAAAATATTCAGTAAGAATAAAATAATTATTTTTAAGAAGATATTTTACCAATCTTTGCTTATTATAGTATGATGTATCAATATTGTTCTTTATGATTAGTGTGATTTTGTCATATTGAAGAATGTTTTCTCAGCTCCCAGCTCATGAAAATATTTGCCTAATTTTTTTTCTTGATGCTTTATTATTTTACCTTAAACGCTTAGATCTAAGGAAATTTGGATTTACATTTATTTATATTTTGCAAATGATATGGAAGAATGAGCGTTTATTCTTTTACACATGAGTGTACAGTTGATACAACATTTAATGAACTGAATTTCCCCCTCACTGACCTAAATGGCCATCTTTGTTGTAAATTATCAATATATATACAAATCCATATCTGCAATGCCTAATTTATTGCATTGGTCTATATTTGAA
>NW_025413202.1:0-2469 GCF_002201575.2 Neomonachus schauinslandi
CTGGATCTCAGACTCCCAGCCTCAGCCCCTCCTGGATCTCAGACTCCAAGCCTCCTGGATCTCAGACTCCCAGCCTCGGCTCCTCCTGGATCTCACACTCCCAGCCTCCAGCCCACCTGGATCTCAGACTCCCAGCCTCAGCCCCTCCTGGATCTCAGACTCCCAGCCTCGGCCCCACCTGGATCTCAGACTCCCAGCCTCCAGCCCACCTGGATCTCAGACTCCCAGCCTCAGCCCCTCCTGGATCTCAGACTCCCAGCCTCAGGCCTGCCTGGATCTCAGACTCCCAGCCTCGGCCCCTCCTGGATCTCAGACTCCCAGCCTCGGCCCCTCCTGGATCTCACACTCCCAGCCTCGGCTCCTCCTGGATCTCAGACTCCCAGCCTCAGCCCCTCCTGGATCTCACACTCCCAGCCTCGGCTCCTCCTGGATCTCACACTCCCAGCCTCAGCTCCTCCTGGATCTCACACTCCCAGCCTCCAGCCCCTCCTGGATCTCAGACTCCAAGCCTCCCGGATCTCAGACTCCCGGCCTCGGCCCCTCCTGGATCTCACACTCCCAGCCTCGGCCCCTCCTGGATCTCACACTCCCAGCCTCGGCCCAATTGGATCTCACTCCCAGCCTCCAGAACTGGAAGGAATAAATGTGTGTTGTTTGAGCTGCCCCCTCTGGGATGTCTTTTATGGCCACTCAAGCTGACTAATTCAATGCCCACAGCTAAAACAGCCCTGGGCATCCGTATTGTAGTTTTTTATTTTTCTAAGGCTCCAGGCCCAACACGGTGCTCGAACTCAGGACCCCAAGATCAACAGTCCCACCTTCCACTGAGTGACCCAGCCAGGCGCCCCTGCAAGATTTTTCTTCTAAGCAGAGAAAACATGCATCTGTACCCATGGAGTTCCCAACGTTTTATCTTCTGAGAAATCTCATCCAGCATCAGTGTCCTTTGTGTGAGTGAGAATACAGAGGCACCCTGATTCAGAAAAACGTACCCGGGGGGCGCCTGGGTGGCTCAGTCAGTGAAGCATCTGTCTTTGGCTCAGGTCATGATCCCGGAGTCCTGGGACTGAGCCCTTCTCTGGGTTCCCTGCACAGCCTGATTATCCCTCTGCCCCTGCACCCCGCCCCCCGCTCATGTGTGCGCACACGTTCTCTCTCTCTCTGAAGTAAGTAAAATCTTAAAAGAAAAGAGAAGAAAAGAAACATGCACCCGGACCACCAAATCCAAAGTGGAGGGCAGGCACGCGACCTCTCCACGGCCCATTTCCTTCTCTGCAGAAAACCAAGTGAGTCCCTGAGGGATTGTTTCAGGGAATAAAGAAGCAGAGTCCAAAGCAGGACACAGGCCAAGGGCCAGACACGGGGCACAAGGTGGGGTGAGGCTGCTCGATGCTGGCCGGCCTGCAGGGGTGCACCGGGCAGCTCCCCGTAGGGAGAGCCCACGTCCTCTGCACTCAGGGCTCAGTCCCTGCAGGGGACGTTCCGACAGCCACTCCCGGGCTCTGAAGGGCATCACAGTGCCCTCCCGGAGGTCTGTCACCACGCCCCGGGCAGAGCAGAGCGCAGCAGGGTCGGAACAGGAGGGAAGCCGCCCTCTGCATCCCA
This sequence comes from Neomonachus schauinslandi, assembly GCF_002201575.2. Lineage (NCBI taxonomy): Eukaryota > Metazoa > Chordata > Mammalia > Carnivora > Phocidae > Neomonachus > Neomonachus schauinslandi. The sequence continues at coordinate 1,606 of NW_025413202.1, forward strand.
GCTCCCCGGGCAGCAGGGAGCATCGCGGCAGCCACCACACGCCCCACGTTGCTGGAACAGCCACCCTCATCGGACCCCTGCAGGCCCCACATTGGCCACAACTGGTGCCCCGACCGGCCTCCTCCCTCCACACATGGGTTCCCTTGGCCGAGGCCCCAGGAAAGTCTCTATGCTTGTCGTTTGTGCACTAAGCCAGCTGTGCTCCCCCCACAAAGAAAAAGCAGAGAAGTCTGCTCCAGACCGATGTCTGTGACCCCCAAAATCCATATGTTAAGTCCTAACCCCCCAAGGGGATGGTATGTGGAGGCGGAGCTCTGGGAGGTGATGGGGTCATAAGGGTTAGGGGTAGGGTGAGATCTGCGGAGCCCCTCGCCCCCTTTTCTGTGTGAGGACCCGGCGAGGAGATGCCCTCCGTGAAGCAGGACAGAGAATCCTCTGCACACTCACGTCTGCCGGCACCTTGGCCTGGGACGTCAGAGCCCAGCCGTGAGAGCAGTGAGCGTGTGCGGATCGCGAGCCCCTGCTGGTGGTGGTCCGCCACGGGGCCCACACAGCACACCAAGCAACGGCTCAATGTTCCAGTCCCCCTCCCCTGCCCTGCAGCAAAGAACCCCCGTCTTCACGACCCAAGACCGGTCACCACGCATGACCGACGGCTGCCCTGCCAGGCACACTGATCGCCGGCAGCACGCCGAAGCAAACGTGCCGTGAGACCTAACGCGGAATAAGCCACCAAGCTGGGAAAACCCACAGACGACGCAGACACTCGTTTGGGGCCTCGCCTGCAACAAGCACACAGAGCAGTGCATGCACCGCACAGAGATCCCTCCCCACACCTGCCCGCTTCCCCCCACACACCTGCCC
>NW_025413203.1:0-2468 GCF_002201575.2 Neomonachus schauinslandi
TCTCATTCCTTGTCTTCCAGGCATGAATGGAGCCATGGAAGATGCAAGGGACACCACAGAGATAAAATCCATTCTTTTTTTTTTTCTTTTTTTTTATTCTTATGTTAATCCCCATACATTAGATCATTAGTTTTAGATGTAGTGTTCCATGATTCATTGTTTGTGCATAACACCCAGTGCTCAATGCAGAACGTGCCCTCCTCAATACCCACCACCAGGCCAACCCATTCTCCCACCCCCCTTCCCCCCAGAAACCTCAATTTGTTTTTCAGAGTCCATCGTCTCTCATGGTTCGTCTACCCCTCCGATTTCCCCCGCTTCATTCTTCCCCTCCCACTACCTTCTTCCTCTTCTTTTTTTTTTCTTAACATATATTGCATTATTTGTTTCAGAGGTACAGATCTGAGAGTCAACAGTCTTGCACAATTCACAGCGCTTACCAGAGCACATACCCTCCCACGGTCTATCACCCAGTCACCCCATCCCTCCCACCCCACCCCCCACTCCAGCAACCCTCAGTTTGTTTCCAGCGATTAAGAATTCCTCATATCAGTGAGATCATATGATAAATGTCTTTCTCTTTTCGACTTATTTCGTTCAACATAATACCCTCCAGTTCCATCCACGTTGTTGCAAATGGCAAGATCTCCTTCCTTTTGATGGCTGCATAATATTCCATTGTGTATATATACCACATCTTCTTTATCCATTCATCTGTCAATGGACATCTTGGCTCTTTCCACAGTTTGGCTATTGTGGACATCGCTGCTATAAACATCAGGGTGTAAGTACCCCTTCGGATTCCTACATTTGTATCTTTGGGGTAAATACCCAGTAGTGCAATTGCTGGATCATATGGTAGCTCTATTTTCAAGTTTTTGAGGAACTGTTTTCCAGAGTGGCTGCACCAGCTTGCATTCCCACCAACAGTGTAGGAGGGTTCCCCTTTCTCTGCACCCTCGCCAACATCTGTTGTTTCCTGACTTGTTAATTTTAGCCATTCTGACTGGTGTGAGGTGGTATTTCATTGAGGTTTTGATTTGGATTTCCCTGATGCCGAGCGATGTTGATCACTTTTTCATGTGTCTGTTGGCCATTTGGATATCTTCTTTGGAAATCTCTCTGTTCATGTCTTCTGCCCATTTCTTGATTGGATTCTTTGTTCTTTGGGTGTTGAGTTTGATGAGTTCTTTATAGATTTTGGATACTAGCCCTTTATCTGATATGTCATTTGCAAATATCTTCTCCCATTCTGTCAGTTGTCTTTTGGTTTTGTTAACTGTTTCCTTTGCTTTGCAAAAGCTTTTTATCTTGATGAAGTCCAATAGTTCATTTTTGCCCATGCTTCCCTTGCCTTTGGCGATGTTTCTAGGAAGGAGTGGCTGTGGCTGAGGTCGAAGAGGTTGCTGCCTGTGTTCTCCTTTAGGATTTTGATGGACTCCTGTCTCACATTGAGGTCTTTCAACCATTTGGAGTCTATTTTTGTGTGTGGTGTAAGGAAATGGTTAAGTTCATTTTCTGCATGTGGCTGTCTAATTTTCCCAACACCATTTGTTGAAGAGACTGTCTTTTTTCCATTGGACATTTTTTCCTGCTTTGTCAAAGATGAGTTGACCATAGAGTTGAGGGTCCATTTCTGGGCTCTCTATTCTGTTCCATTGTTCTATGTGCCTGTTTTTGTGCCAGTACCATGCTGTCTTGATGATGACAGCTTTGTAATAGAGCTGGAAGTCCGGAATTGTGATGCCACCAGCTTTGCTTTGCTTTTTCAACATTCCTCTGGCTATGCGGGTCTTTTCTGGTTCCATACAAATTTTAGGATTATTTGTTCCATTTCTTTGAAAAAAGTGGATGGTATTTTGATGGGGGTTGTATTGAATGTGTAGATTGCTCTAGGTAGCATTGACATCTTCACAATATTTGTTCTTCCAATCCATGAGCATGGAACGTTTTTCCATTTCTTTGTGTTTTCCTCAACTTCTTTCATGAGTATTTTATAGTTTTCTGAGTACAGATCCTTTGTCTCTTTGGTTAGATTTATTCCTAGGTATCTTATGGTTTTGGGTGCAATTGTAAATGGGATCAACTCTTAATTTCTCTTTCTTCTCTCTTGTTGTTGGTGTATAGGAATGCCACTGATTTCTGTGCATTGATTTTATATCCTGCCACTTTACTGAATTCCTGTATGATTTCTAGCAGTTTTGGGGTAGAGTCTTTGGGGTTTTCCACATAAAGTGTGATATCATCTGCAAAGAGTGAGAGTTTGACTTCTTTGCCAATTTGGATGCCTTTGATTTCTTTTTGTTGTCTGATTGCTGTGGCTAGGACTTCCAATACTATGGTGAATAGCATTGGTGATAGTGGACATCCCTGCCGCGTTCCTGACCTTAGGGGGAAAGCTCTCAGTTTTTCCCCATTGAGAATGATATTCACTGTAGGTTTTTCATAGATGGCTTTTATGATATTGA
>NW_025413204.1:0-2468 GCF_002201575.2 Neomonachus schauinslandi
AAGTCAGGAAATGACAGATGTTGGCGGGGATGCGGAGAAAGGGGAACTCTCCTACACTGTTGGTGGGAATGCAAGCTGGTGCAGCCACTCTGGAAAACTGTATGGAGGTTCCTCAAAAAGTTGAAAATAGAGCTACCATATGATCCAGCAATTGCACTACTGGGTATTTACCCCAAAGATACAAAAGTAGGGATCCGAAGGGGTATGTGCACCCCGATGTTTATAGCAGCAATGTCTACAATAGCCAAACTGTGGAAAGAGCCAAGATGTCCATCAACAGATGAATGGATAAAGAAGAGGTGGTATATATATACAATGGAATATTATGCAGCCATCAAAAGGAATGAGATCTTGCCATTTGCAACGACGTGGATGGAACTGGAGGGTATTATGTTGAGTGAAATAAGTCAAACAGAGAAAGACATGTATCATATGATCTCACTGATATGAGGAATTCTTAATCTCAGGAAACAAACTGAGGGTTGCTGGAGTGGGGGGTGGGGTGGGAAGGATGGGGTGACTGGGTGATAGACACTGGGGAGGGTATGTGCTCTGGTAAGTGCTGTGAATTGTGCAAGACTGTTGAATCTCAGATCTGTACCTCTGAAACAAATAATGCAATATATGTTAAGAAAAAAAAAAGAAGAAGAAGAAGGTAGCGGGAGGGGAAGAATGAAGTGGGGGAAATCGGAGGCATAGACGAACCATGAGAGATGATGGACTCTGAAAAACAAACAGGGTTCTAGAGGGGAGGGGGGTGGGAGGATGGGTTAGCCTGGTGGTGGGTATTGAGGAGGGCACATTCTGCATGGAGCACTGGGTGTTATGCACAAACAATGAATCATGGAACACTTCATCTAAAACTAATGATGTAATGTATGGGGATTAACATAAGAATAAAAATAAAATAAAAAATAAAAGAAAAGGAACTTCAAAATATCTTTGATGGAGTAATAATTTTGGAAAAACATCTTTTAGCTTTACCTTTATTCAATAGTCAGTAAATGTGTAGCAGAATAAAATGTACTAATAGAGTGAAATTGCCTCAAAAAAAGAAAAAGCTAATGGTTTTCTTTAAAGTCTTAGCTGCTTTCTTAGTTTTAATAAAGGAAACAGTTTCCTAAAGCAAAATTTTAGAATTGTTCATATCAACTGTCATATCAGCTTTATTTATTTATTTTTTTAGCTCTAAAAGTCTACTCTGATAGCATACATTTCCATTTATATTTAATGTTTTCAGAGCACAGGGAAAAATGTAAGCCTCCAAGTTAGCACTAGTAGTCCCCATTACAGCTCACTTTAGGCAAAATTTCTAGTATATCAAATTAAATACGAATGAATACATTGTATAAATATATACTTCCTAGGTGTTCAAGTTAGAGAGGTACAAATATAACTCCCCATCTGAGAGAGGAGGGGCATTTAATGCACTTAAGTTTTAAAGATATCTGTCATTTAGACACATAATCTATGTTTTATTCATTTCAATTTAAAGGATCTGTTTTACTTCTTAGAAAATCTACTCTCCAATGTAGATATGGTACCACTAGGTAAACTTAATATAGCATATCTATGCAAAGTTAGAGAACTTAGTCCAGTTACAAAATTTTTAAATCATGTTGTCCAACCCTTTAAACAATCTTGTTTGGGTAGAGAAGGATTAGATAAAACTGGTTCAAACCCTGGCTGTGCCCAAATTGACTGGGAAGTTTGTGTTGAATTCAATCCTGTCAGTGGTTTCCCATTTCTCTAGATAGATGGACACCTAATCCTGAACTCTAGGGCTCTTTATCATCAGGCTTCTGCCCCTCCCCCAGCCTGATCACTGCCCACACTTAGCTCGCGCCCCCACCCTCTGCCAGTCTCTCTCTTTCGTTGTAGTTGTTGGTATTGTTTCAATGACACATAAAATGATAAAATGAGTAGTGAAAAGGGGTATTTTAAAATTGGTCTTACTCTTATCTCAGACACTTTGTTTCACATCCTTCAGTGTGGTAACTATCAACTTCATTTTTTTGTTTCTTTCATAAATGGAATGGAAGTATACACATTGGGTTTCATATTGTTTTTCTTGCTTTGCCTTGTTCATTTTTTGTATCACAAATTATGAATCTACTCCATTCTTTATAAATGCTGTGTAATATGCCATTTTTTGATGCTTAGTATTTTGTACACTTGGCCTCAAATGAACGTTTTGATTGTTTCCATTTTTTTTTTTTTTTTAATTTTTTTTTTATTCTTATGTTAATCCCCATACATTACATCATTAGTTTTAGATGAAGTGTTCCATGATTCATTGTTTGTGCATAACACCCAGTGCTCCATGCAGAACGTGCCCTCCTCAGTACCCACCACCAGGCTAACCCATCCTCCCACCCCCCTCCCCTCTAGAACCCTGTTTGTTTTTCAGAGTCCATCGTCTCTCATGGTTCGTCTACCCCTCCGATTTCCCCCGCTTCATTCTTCCC
>NW_025413205.1:0-2468 GCF_002201575.2 Neomonachus schauinslandi
TGGGGGCCAATTCACTCCGTCTTTCTCCTTTGATATCTACCATTTGCCTTCAGATACGGTGTCTAAGAATAAAACTGTCATTCTCACATGGAAAATCACAAGCCCACCACTGATCCTAGGTGTGGCTCTCTGAGGTGGGCAAAAAAAGTGTAAGATGAAAGGAGAAATGAGGTCCTCTTCAGGGACTGAGCATCATTGTGAGTACCTGGGCCTCTCCAAGGAGGAAGGAAGAGTGCTTTGTGCATCACAAGGTGGGGAAAGAGAACCTCAAACCTCAACAGTGTGACGGGAAAATCACCACTCACTTCCCTGTCCATCTGCCAGTGCAAGAGGGGCTTGTTTGATTCTGAAGGCTTTTGCAAGTAAACAAGTCAAGGTAGTTCTTTTAAGTCACTGTGAATGTAAACAGAGCCAAATTAGGGTTTCCGTTTTCTTTTGGAGCATAAATCTTCTGAGAAACATGGCTTTTAAGAGGAGCTGATTTTCAAACACTTATTTTCCTCAAAGAAACAGGAACAAATAGACTGCTTGATTCTGAAATGTCATTCGTTTGCTCTACTAACAACTGTCCCACTGAAAGAAGGAAGGTTGTCCTAGAAATCCTTAATCTGTACACCGTAGTTTCCACTGCTGGAGGTTGACTGCAAAGTTTCGAGATCAGGAGCACCAGTGTTATCTGAGCCCACATTGCCCACACGTAGCATAATGTTAGCTCCTTCGTGAATGGGGATGAGAAAGGTCGTGGCCAACTTGCTGGGGTCACACTGTGTAGACATCTTCTTTGGCACCTGGACAGAGCAGCTTTCTGTCATCCTCTCCATCTAGCTGTGCGACCCTTCCCCTCTTTCCCACCCACCAAACTCTGTCGGTCCTTTTCAGCTTCATACTTTAGATCACGTAGATTTTGATTGCGGTATAAACACATGTCACAACGCATCTACCCTCTTGACGAATTTCCAAGTGTATGGCACATTACTGTCAACTTGATGTGCATGGTTTTGCACCAGGTCTCTAGATTCTTCTATCTGGCATGACTCAATCTCCACAAGCATGGAACAGCAACACACTGCCTCCTCCCTAAACTCTTGGCAACCACCCTTCTGCTCTCTGCTTCCCTGACTCTGTTTGACATTCCTCATGTAAATGCAATCAGACAGTAGTGGTTTCTTGGTGATTGGCTTCTTTCACTCACATTAGTGTCCCCGATGACATTCATGGGTCCACAATGACAGGTATTCCTCCTCCTCTAAAAGCTAAATAAGTTGGATATTGTATGGATATACCAATTTGTCCTTGAAATTCATCTGTAAGTGCACCCTGGGCTATTTTCCATACCCTGGGTACTGTGCATAATGCTGCAAAGATGGGACTGCAGGTGTATCTTCAACAAAATGATTTAAATTCCTTTTTCTGGACACCCAGACATGCGAGTGCTGGATCTATGGGAGCTCCTTTGACAACTGTTTGAGGACACTCAACACACGTTTCCAGGGTAGTTGCACCATTCTGCATTCCACTAATAGCATACAAAGACTCAAATTTTCTGCATCCTTCCAACATTGGTTTTGGGTTTCAATTTCTGGATTGGGTCCTCGCTACCCTAACAGATGAAGTGATAGCTCATCAGCCTTTGGATTTACGCTGCCCCCATGATGCGTTAGGTTGAGCATCTTTTCAGATGTCTGTTGGCCAGTGATTTGTTTCCTTTGCAGCAAAGTCTATTCCACTCTTTTCCGTAATCTCTAATTTGGTTAAATGCTATTCGTATTTTCTTTTCCATTTTGTAAATGAACACATTTTCTGATAGAAGGATTGCAAATATTGTCTCCAATATGTAGGCTGCCTTTTCATTCCGTTAGTTGTTTCAGGAGACTATGCTTTTTCTAATGTGTAGTCTTGTCAAGGATCACTGTGCCATGAATGAGTGCATTTATTTGGGGGCTCTCTATTTTGCTCCAGTGTGTCCCTGCCTATTTTTATGCCAGCACCATGCCTTTTGCTTGGTGTAGGTATAGATAGTTTTTTAAAGTCAGCATCTACATGCTGGCTAACTGAACATAATAATAATAATTAAAAAAAAAAAGTCAGCATCGATGGAGCCACCACCTCATTCTTCATTCTCTAGAATGTTTTGGCTTTTTGTGTTCCTTTGTGGTTCCATATATATTTTAGCAGTTTTTCTATTTCTGTAAAATGACTTTGTGATTTGGGTAGGTGTTGCATTGAATGCGTACACCCTTTCTTCTAGGAACTTAGTGTCCCCCTTACTCTTACTGTCCAAAGGCCTCCAATATGCCTGGCAGGTGTGCGTGAGCCCAGGGACTACCCACATATAAATGGTCATATCAGGCCAGCAATTAATGCGAGAGAAATAAGCAGGGGAGCAGGGGTTTTGTCTAGCTCATTGGTGGCTACTAGTGCTGTGCTATCCAAGGAGCCTGTCTACAATCCATTTGACACAGTTATTC
>NW_025413206.1:0-1040 GCF_002201575.2 Neomonachus schauinslandi
CCAAATAGAATTATATGTGTGTCATTAAGTTGTGTTCAGGAGAGCTAGCTCAGATCTATTTCAGCTGAAGTGCTTGGGAAAAACTCTAACAGATAAAATTAGATTTAAACTGGACCTTACCAGATGAACAGGTGCAGAGGGAAGAAGGGAGAAATCCAGACAAACAAACAACAAGGTAGGGCTGGGAAAAATAAATAAGCCAGTGTGCTGATGTGGAGGAAGAGTACTTGATAAGGAGCAGAAAGTTTGGGGTTCAGATCCCGTGGCTGGGCTCACCCCCCGCAGAGACTCAGCTTCCTCCCGTAAGTCCAGGTAATGGGCCCAGCAGAGAGGACACAGTGAGACTGTGTGAAGGTCACCCAGACGGCAGCAGTAGCTTCCCCATGCTTTGAGTCCCTGACTCCATGGCTGGGGGAGGGTCTGTGACCTCCCCAAGATTTCTGCAAGTATCCAGTGGTTTCATTAATTTCCTGTCTCAGAATCCCTCTCCAGATTCTTGTGCCCTTGCCGTGACTGAGTTCTCTGCTCAGCACTGACCCAGCCCTGAAAGCATGCAACAGTGTTCGGTGATGGGAGATGGGGTATCAGAAGGCAAGGGGAACTATCTGAGAGTTATTGCACCGGAGGCTCTGAGAGACAATCCACTCCATGTCTCTCTCCTAGCTTCTGGTGGTTGCCAACAATCGTTGGCATTTCTTGGCTTGGAGACACATGACCCAATCTCCACTTTCTTTGTCACTTGGCCTTCTCCTTGTGTGTCTCTGTGTCCAAATTTCCCTGTTCTTATAAAGATACCAGTCATTGGATTAGGACCCACCCTAATCCAGTGTGACCTCATTTTAACTTCCCTATGTCTGCAAAGACTCTATTTCCAAATAAGGTCCCATTCACAAGTATGAACGGTCGGACGAAACATATCTTTCTAGTGGACACAATTCAACCCTCAACCCTGGATGGGACCAGATCAAAGTCTGGAGCAAGGGCTGTCGGTGAGAAAGGAAGACGTGAGCAGATAAAAAGGTGTTCCAAAGACAGAATCA
>NW_025413206.1:1050-2468 GCF_002201575.2 Neomonachus schauinslandi
AAGATATTTATTTTGTGCAATAATTAAGATCAATTCATGGATTTACAAGAAAATAGAATGGGTTCAGCAAGAGAGGGAACTTTCTAACAACCAGTGCTCTGGAACATAAAGTAAGTTGGTTGGGGATTCATGAGCCCTGTGGAGCTGGGGCCTCAGCAGAGGTCACCTGGACCCTGGCAAACCAAAAGATTCAAGCATAGCCTGAAGAAGGTTAAACAAGATTGACTTTTGGTTGCTTCCTATTCTGACATCTAAGACTAAGACAACCAAGCATACAACAAGTTACATAACATTCCAGACAAACAAAACAAAAATACCACTTCCAGGACTATCCTCAGATGACTCATGTTGGGGAATCTGAAGTCTTGCATAAATATTTTCTTATGACACACTTGTGGCCTTAGGGTTATTATTCTTGCTGTTGCCTCATCCCTCCCTCTGTCTGTCTGTCTTGTTCCAGTCTTCCTCACCATTTGAACCAATGAGCAAGAAGAGCATAAACGTCTTCCTCATTTCTTTTTCTGACACTGACTCAGATGGAATGGAGAGCTGATGGAGGTGACAGCAGATTTATGATATACATAGTTTTATGATGTGTTCACAAATGCCTTGATGATAAGATAGAAAGAAGAGAAGTGGATGTTGCCTTCCTTCTTTTTCCCATTATCACTAGTGCTATATTTTTAAGACATTTTACACCTTTAGGAAAGTCTACAGGATTTAAACAACAGCATAAAGGAGCAGTTTCTACCCACCTTCTAGTTCTGACATGCTATGATGTTGTGATTTTAAGGGTTCTCATGACTTTGTGGACAATAGATCCATCACTACATTTGTTTTAATCTCTGTTGGTCTGCTCCCCCACAACACAGTCAGATGGGATACTGGGCTGGATGGATTGTTGTCCTCTTTTAATGTGGTACACCTAAGTTTTTTTGCCCCCAAACTATTTCAGTGACTTTCTGGCTGGCCTTCTTCCTCTATAAAGGACAGGCAGAGAAAGAAATTAATATGTTAGCATTCCCTTCCTCTTTGCTAAGACACAAATTAGCAATGAGTAGATGCTGGATTATTTTGGAGACTTTGCTTTTTCTTTCTTAGAATCTGGTGAAGGCTCTCAGGTAAAGGGAAAGATTTAGAACTTCTGGTTTCAGCTCGGACACATAACAAGCTTGGAAATCATTCTATCCTTACAAGAAGAAGCTGAACTCTTTCTTGGAAAATCAATGACATTTCTTGGACTCATGAGAGAATTGAAGTTGCAAGGCAAACTGTCAACCCAAAATATGGAGAGACAAAGGCTAGGTCGGCTTACTTGGAGCAAAAGCCGCTGGAGCCATACCCTGGTAGAAACACTCAAATGGTAACTTCGATGAATTGCTCAGAGCTGAGCGTGGATTCACATGAGTGAGAAGCCA
>NW_025413207.1:0-2467 GCF_002201575.2 Neomonachus schauinslandi
TTTTGCTGTGCAAAGCCTTCTTATCTTGATGAAGTTCCAAGAGTTCATTTTTGCCCTTGCTTCCCTTGCCTTTGGCGATGTTTCAAGGAAGAAGTTGCTGCAGCCGAGGTCAAAGGGGTTGCTGCCCGTGTTCTTCTTTAGGATTTAATGGACTCCCGTCTCACATTTAGATCTTTCCACCATTATGAGTCCATTTTTGTGTGTGGTGTAAGGAAATGGTTCAGTTCATTTTCTGCATGTGGCTGTCTAATATTCCCAAAACCATTTGTTGAAGAGACTGTCTTTTTTCCATTGGACATTCTTTCTTGCTTTGTTGAAGATAAGTTGACCATAGAATTGAGGGTCCATATCTGGGCTCTCTATTCTGTTCCACTGATATGTGCCTGTTTTTGTGCCAGTACCATACTGTCTTGATGATGACAGCTTTGTAATAGAGCTTGAAGTCCGGAATTGTGATGCCGCCAGCTTTGCTCTTCTTTTTCAACATCCCTCTGGCTATGCGGGGTCTTTTCTGGTTCCATACAAATTTTAGGATTATTTGTTCCATTTTTTTGAAAAAAGTCGATGGTATTTTGATGGGGATCGCATTGAATGTGTAGATTGCTCTAGGTAACATTGACATCCTCACAATATGTGCTCTTCCGATCCATGAGCATGGAACGTTTTTCCATTTCTTTGTGTCTTCCTCAATTTCTTTCATGAGTATTTTATAGTTTTCTGAGTACAGATTCTTTACCTCTTTGGTTAGATTTATTCCTAGGTATTGTATGGTTTTGGGTGCAATTGTACATGGGATCAACTCCTTAATTTCTCTTTCTTCTGTCTTGTTGGTGTATAGGAATGCCACTGATTTCTGGACATTGGTTTTATATCCTGCCACTTTACGGAATTCTTGTATGAGTTCTAGCACTTTTGGGGTGGAGTCTTTTGGGTTTTCCATATAAAGTGTCATATCATCTGCAAAAAGTGAAAGTTTGACTTCTTTGCCATTTTGGATGCCTTTTATTTCTTTTTGTTGTCTGACTGCTGTGGCTAGGACTTCTAATACTCTGTTGAATAGCAGTGGTGAGAGTGGACATCCCTGCCATGTTCCTGACCTTAGGGGGAAAGCTCTCAGTTTTTCCCCATTGAGAATGATATTCACTGTGGGTTTTTCATAGATGGCTTTTATGATATTGAGGTATGTACCCTCGACCCCTATACTCTGAAGAGTTTTGATCAAGAAAGGATGCTGTACTTTGTCAAATGCTTTTTCTGCATCTATTGAGAGGATGATATGGTTGTTGTTCTTTCTTTTATAAATGTTTTGTATCACATTGATTGATTGGCGGATGTCAAACCAACCTTGCAGCCCACGGATAAATCCCACTTGGTTGTGGTGAATAATCCTTTTAATGTACTGTTAGATCCTATTGGATAGTATTTTGGAGAGAACCTTTGCAAGGATATTGGTCTATAATTCTCCATTACATCCATGTTCATCAAGGATATTGGTCTGTAAGTCTCCCTTTTGATGGGTTCTTTGTCTGGTTTGGGGATCAAGGTAATGCTGGCCTCATAAAATGAGTTTGGAAGTTTTCCTTCCATTTCTATTTTTGAACCATTTCAGAAGAATAGGTATTAATTCTTCTTTAAATGTTTGGTAGAATTCCCTGGGAAGCCATCTGGCCCTAAGCTTTTGTTTGTTGGGAGATTTTTGATGACTGCTTCAATATCCTTGGTGCTTATAGGACTGTTAAGGTTTTCTATTTTTTCCTGGTTCAGTTTTGGTAGTTGATACATCTCTAGGAATGCATCCATTTCTTCCAGATTATCTAGTTTGCTGGCATAGAGTTGCTCATAATATGTTCTTAGAATTGTTTGTATTTCTTTGGTGTTGATTGTGATCTCTCCTCTATCATTCATGGTTTTATTGATTTGGTTCATTTCTCTTTTCTTTTTCATAAGTCTGTCCAGGGGTTTATCAATCTTGTCAATTCTTTCAAAGAACCAGCTCCTAGTTTCGTTGATCTGTTCTACTGTTCTTTTGGTTTCTACTTCATTGATTTCTGCTCTGATCTTTATTATTTCTCTTCTCCTGCTGGGTTTAGGTTTTATTTGCTGTTCTTTCTCCAGCTCCTTTAGGTGTAGGGTTAGGTTGTGTACTTGAGACCTTTCATGTTTCTTGAGAATGGCTTGTATTGCTATATACTTTCCTCTTAGGATTGTCTTTGCTGCATCCCAAAGATTTTGAACAGTTGTGTTTTCATTTTCATGTGTTTCCATAAATCATTTTAATTCTTCTTTAATTTCCTGGTTGACCCATTCATTCCTTAGTAGGATGCTCTTTAGCCTCCATGTATTTGAGCTCTTTCCGACTTTCCTCTTGTGATTGAGGTCTAGTTTCAAAGCAAGCACTTTGCTATGAAAATAGGCAGGGGATGATCCCAACCTTTTGGTACCGGTTGAGATATGATTTTTGACCTAG
>NW_025413208.1:0-1887 GCF_002201575.2 Neomonachus schauinslandi
TTATAATTCTCTAACAGAAACACAGCTCCAATATTATTAATCTTTTCTTTCTCTATGAAGGTCGTCCGTCCAAATTCTGTGGATGCTGACTGACTTTTGGTCACCGATTGTGATACAGATGGGTATTTATCATCAACTCTCAAATCTCTGGATCTTTGACAAGGCTCATTAGAGTGGCACAAACACACAAAAGACTTCCAGCAGGAAAAAACTGAAAATAAAATTTCATTTATTAGAATGTAAGTAATAATATAAACTTGGCTAATTTTTATAAATCCTTTTGTCAGAGAAGAGTCCCATGTCCTACTCTTCTCCCTGACACACTACTACTCGTTCGTACCTTCTTGTATTTTACATGTCGTATACTTGCCATTCACACAGCTGAATTTAACTGACTTTCTTTTTATACTCTAGTATTACATAGTTTAATTTACTCACCAAGCTCTATTACATATTCTGTATTCCATAAGAGCTTTTGTTCATTAATAATTAAGATTTTGAAGAGTATGAATTTTTTTAGTAAGAAAATTTATGTCTACGTTTTATGTTTAAATACGCACCGTGGGGGTGCCTGGGTGGCTCAGTCGATTAAGCGGCTGCCTTCGGCTCAGGTCAAGATCCCTAGGTCCTGGAGGAGAGCCCCACGTCGGGCTCCCTGCTCAGTGGGGTGTCTGCTTCTCCCTCGCCCTCTGCCTGCCTCTCTGCCTACTTGTGCTTTCTCTCTATCTCTCTGTCAAAGAAATAAATAAAATCTTTTAAAAATAAATAAATAAATATGCACGGTGTGTTCTAAAGACATGGGTTTTAAAAAAACTTTTAATGAATGGTACTACTTTTAATTACAGTGAGATGGTCTTTCCTCAATGCACCAATATCTACAGAAATTTATTTTTATTTTTTAAAAGATTTTATTTATTTGTTTGTCAGAGAGAGGGAGAGAGCGCAAAGCAGGGGGAGCAGCAGAGGCAGAGGGAGAAGCAGGCTCTTCACTGAGCAAGGAGCCCGATGTGGGACTCGATCCCAGGATCCTCGGATCATGAACTGAGCCACAGGCAGACGCTCAAAGGACTGACCCACCCAGGCGTCCCTATCTTCAGAAATTTTTAAGCCTTGGACAAACATCATAAATTCATCCGAGAAATGAAAGCCTCGGGTGATCTAATCATTTCCATGTAAAAACAGAATAAGTCTCAGTCCACACTAGATCCAAAAGCTGCAGTGCCATGAAACAGAAAATGAATATATAACAAAAATACTTTCCTTTTTTTTTTTAAACAAGATTGTCTGATTTAAACATCTTAAGACAAGTGAAAGAAATAAGCAAGAAATGCAGAAATGAAACCCTAATGCCCATTTCACCACAAGGGCCCCTTTATCATGTTGTATCCATGAACCCTATACATGGTTTAAAACAGTTCTCCCATGTCATCTGAGAATCCCCGGAGTTCCATGATCCATCCATTCAATAATGCTAAATGTTATTTGACATTTTCACTCTCATTCTCTTATTAAGTGTACGGTGAAGTTTTCTAAAGATAGGATACGTGATAGTATCACAACTCGCATGACTAGTGGGTCAGAGCTCTAACGGCTAACAAAGTATGATCGTGTATGCTTGTATTTTAAAGCCTTGTTTTAATTTCTAATATGGTAAATATCAACACTTAAACAGAAGTTCTTTGGAATTCCTAATAATTTTTAAATAGTATAAAAGGACCCTAAGGCCAATAAGTTTCAGAATTATGGTTTTAAAAGATTGTGTCTACCAAATATTAGGATATAACTAATTACTTCCCGCATTTTTTTTAAGATTTTTATTTATTTATTGAGAGAGAGAGAGAATGATAGAGAGAGAGCATGAGAGGCTAGAGGGTCAGAGGGAGAAGC
>NW_025413208.1:1987-2466 GCF_002201575.2 Neomonachus schauinslandi
ATCGGGCTCCCTGCTCGGCAGGGAGCCCGATGCGGGACTCGATCCCGGGACTCCAGGATCATGACCTGAGCCGAAGGCAGTCGCTTAACCAACTGAGCCACCCAGGCGCCCCACTTCCCGCATTTTTAATAATCAAAGACACCATACACACACACGCACACACACATACAGAACATCTGTTTGGCTTAAGATGATCAACATAATACCACTAAGATGAAATAAACTTAAAACACAATTGACATGATAGCAAGTGAAGCTTTACTCTAGGGAAAGGTCAGAATTGAAATAAACATTGTGAACACTGGAAAAATCTGAGAGTCTAATAACTAACTTCTGGGAATCCCAAGGAAGTAATGGGATTCCAAACTGGGAACTTCAGGATTTCAAAACATAAAAGTAGAATCTGGACCTAAAGCTTAGATTTTTAAAATCTCTTTTTCTTATGCTTATAAATATCTTCTGTTCAAACATGGGTATCA
>NW_025413209.1:0-2465 GCF_002201575.2 Neomonachus schauinslandi
ATGCCCATCAGGCCAACGACACGTTCTCTTCTTGGAGCTACAGCACCGAGATCCGGAAGGAGCGCAAGAACTGGGCCCAGCTCCCACTGTGGCCCCTGCTGTCTCCTCAGAGCCCCCGTGGGCCGAGCCCAACCCTGCTGCGGGGGCTCAGCCACTAGGGAGAGCAGGGGCGCCCCCGGCCCCGTGGGCGCCGGCGCAGGTGCTAGTCCCAAGGCTCGTTCACTCTCCTGCGCTGGAAGAGCCACCCGCACCGATGCCAGACCCGGAGGTGGAGCAGGGTCCAGGCCCTGGTCCTGGGGTCGCCGCCGGGCCTGAGCAGCCCCCTGCCTCAGTGGAGCAACCACCCCCGGCCCCGGAGCAGCAGCTCGTGCTGGCTACAGCCCCGAAGGACGGCTTCCCCTCCCCTGTCATTGCATTCTTTGTAGTGTTTATGATCTGTATGCACCTGTATAGTGGCATCCTGGACTTTGTTCCTTAAATAAAGTAGAATCTTAGTTTACATAAAATTTTACTCTGATCCTTTTCTTTTCCTTTTTTTAAAAAAAGATTTTATTTATTGATTTGACAGAGAGAGAGAGCACGCGCGACAGCAGGAACACAAGCAGGGGGAGTGGGAGAGGAGAAGCAGGCTTCCCGCTGAGCAGGGAGCCTGATGATGGGAGTTCAGTCCCAGGACCCTGGGATCAGGACCTGAGCCGAAGGCAGACGCTTAACAACTGAGCCACCCAGGCGCCCCTACTCTGATCCTTTTCTTTTCTTTCTTTCTTTCTTTTTTTTTTATAAAGTTTTTATTTATTTATTTGACAGGGAGAGACACAGCAAGAGACGGAACACAAGCAGGGGGTGTGGGAGAGGAGAAGCAGGCTTCCCGCTGAGCAGGGAGCCCGATGGGGGCTCAGTCCCAGGACTCTGGGATCACGACCTGAGCAGAAGGCAGAAGCTTAAGGACTGGAGCCACCCAGGCGCCCCTCTGATCCTTTTCAATTGTATATCCAGGTGCCATGAGCTACACTCAGAGTGTTGCTCAACCATTCACTTCTAGAACATTCCCATCACAGAGACCACTGCTCTTCTCCCTGTCTCTGATGTTTACCTGTTCTGGGATGTTCCTGTGCCTGGAATCCTACAATATGGCCTTTTGTGTCTGGTTACAGAACAGAAGAGTGATTCATAATGGTTTTCAATTTTTTATAAAAGTAACATTTTTATTACAAAGGAATGTTCCTGACAATGCAAAGATTCTGGGAAGCCGCAAAATGAAGTCTTTTCATTATGTGGGATAGGTTCCCATTCATAAGGATGCCTCGAAAGGCAGAAACCACAAGAGAAATGTCTGGGTCCTTGAGACACCTTTAAATTCTTTCATTTTCCTGGATAGACCACGTTTATCTTATTGTAATGTGCATATTATAAAAATGTTAAAATCTCACATGAAATCCTCCCATTTACTACTAATATATTTGGTACTAAAGTAAACAGTTCTTTAGGTATTAGCCAGATTATGTTTATTTAGTAAAATAATCATTTGAATATGAAGAAAAGAAGACACATTCCTTCTCCCAAGAAATAATCACCCTTAACACATGAGTCCATCTTCTAGTCCTTTCCCTCTGAGTGCAGTGTGTGTGTATGTGTGTGTGTGTGTGTGTGTGTGTGTGTGTGACATGGTGGGGCAGGGCGGGTCCAGGGCTGGGCTCTTGATCTACCTGATGTCCCCACAGGGGACAGACACTGTCACTCCTGTCCCCTGGGGCATTCTCAGTGGCCACAGAGCATTTCCTCAGCTGCCCCAGCTGTTGAACAGTTGAGCCATTTATAGGGATTTGCCTCTCATAATTACACTGAAAAGTACATCCGTGCCATAAATCTGTTTCTTTAGGACAGATTCCTAGAGGAACCAATGGAACCCCCTTGAGCCACATTTCTGGAGTATTGGCCGCAGACTCCTCTATCTATGCTCTCTTTATTAATGTGGAGGCTTGTTTGGGAAAGGAGGGACCCCGGAGACCCGAGATGAGCCCTGAAATCCTGAGGAGGACAAGCCGGCAGTGAGGCCATCAGGGTCCCTGGCAGTGACCCACAGAGCAGGGAAGAGCCTGCCCACAGCCCCCTCATGGGTCCTCCCCCACAAGCATCCCTGCCCGGAGTCCTGGGACACACCTCACGCAGGCCCATCCCGGGACACGCCCCAGCCACTCCAGCCCCTCCTGCGCCATAACTCAGCTTCTGACTCCAGCAACCAGGCCGTGCTCCAGGCAGCAGAGGGCTGCGTGTCGGGCCCCTCCTGTCTCCTTGCGCCCTGGCCATCCTGGCTGGAGCCCATCGTCTCAGGGAGGAACCTCGAATGGCAGCACGGTTCAGTGAGTTGCAGACGTGCGTTCATCCGGATGTAGGGGTAGTGGCGACAGCGAGAACCACTGGAACCTCTGTGAGCACGAGAGACCTTTAGAAAGCACACTGGGTGC
>NW_025413210.1:0-2463 GCF_002201575.2 Neomonachus schauinslandi
AAAGCAAAAATACACTATTGGGACTACATCAAAATAAAAGCTTCTGCACAGCAAAGGAAACAACCCACAAAACTAAAAGACAATCTACTGAATGGGAGAATGTATTTGTGAATGACACATCCAACAAAGGGTTAGTATCCAGAATATATAAAAAACAGATACAACTCAAAAAACACCCAAAAAACAAATAATCCAATTAAAAATGGACAGAAGACATAAACAGACATTTTTCCAAAGAGGGCATACAGATGGCCAACAGACACATGACAAGCTGCTCAATATCACTCACCATCAGGGAAATGCCAATCAAAACCACAAGGAAATATCACCTCATACTGTGAGAATGGCTAAAATCAAAAAGGCAAGAAACAACAAATGTTGGTGAGGATGTGGAGGAAAAGGAACCCTCGTGCACTACTGTGGGAATGCAAACTGGTGCAGCCTCTGTGGAAAACAATATGGAGGGTCCTCAAAAAATTAAAAATAGAATTACCATATGATCCAATAATGCCAATACGAGGTAATTACCCAATGAATACGAAAAAACTAATTTGAAAAGATACACGCACCTCTATGTTTACTTCAGCATTATTTATAATAACCAAATATGGATGGATGGATAAAGAAGATGTGTTATGTATGTATGTACACACACACACACACAAATGTAAATGGAATATTATTCAGCCATAAAAAGGAAATGAATCTTGCCATTTGCAACAACACAGTTGGATCTAGACAGTATAATCCTATGTGAAATAAGTGGGTCAGAAAAAGACATATGATTTCACTCATATGGAAAATTTAAGAAACAAAACAAACCAAGAGAAAAAGAGAAAAACAACAACAACAAAAAACCAGACTCTTAACTATAGAGAACAAACAGAGGGTTACCAGAGGGGAGGAAGTTGGGGGAAGGGCGAAATAGAGGATGGGGATTAGGGAGTACACTTGTCCTGATGAGCACTACATTGTACACCTGAAATTAATATAGCACTCGATGTTCACTAACTGGAATTTAAAATAAATATTGGCATAAGGTTCAAAGCCAAATGGATTCCCAGTATCTTTTCTTTAATAGTTTTACTTTTTATTGAGATATACACCATGTCTACTGTAGGTGCTCAAATCTTAGGGGCACTTAACTGTTCAGTGACCTTTTACATACGTCTACAGCCATGTAAGCAACTCCCAGAGCAAGATGCAGAACATTTTCAGGCCCAGAAAGCCCCTCCTCAATAACTAACCGCCCAACCCTAGAGGTAACTGCTGCTCTGACTTTTGGCACATGTCACTACACTGAAAATTTAGAGATGGAATCATACACTCTGCATTCTAGGACCTGCTTTCTTGAGCTCAATATTGAGTCTATGACATATCCTTGTGTATAGCACTAGTTTGGGGTTTTGTATTGTTGCATACTGTCCCATTACGTGACTATAGCACAATTAGTTTAATTTCTTCTGCAGCTGGTGACCACTTGGGTTGTTTTGTGTTTGGGGCTATTAGAAACCAAGGTGCTATGACCATCAGCATGCACGTCTCCTGGTGGCCAGAGCCCTCACTTGCCCTGAGTACACACCCAGGGATGCCGGCCACGGACATCTGCATGCTCAGCTGTACTAGACACGGCCATGCTATTTCCCAACGCTGTGCCACTCCCCCCAGGAGCCTTCCTGGACGGGAGCTGCAACCGTCCCACGTCATTGTCACACTTGGTGCCAATCTTTTTCATTTTAGCCATTCTGATGGGTGCGCAAGGGTATCTTACTATAGGCTTAATTTGCATTTTCCTGTTGGCTAATAATGTTGGGCACCCTTCCCTAGGCTTATTGGCCTCTTGGTTTCCTCTGTTACAGGGGTCTGCATGTTTTTCTGTAGGGGTCTGACGGTAAACATCTTTGGCTTACAGGTCAGTTGGTCTCCACTCCAGCCACCCAGCCCTGCTGGTGTAGGGGAAAGCAGCGTTGATGATGTATGAACGAACGGGCATGGCTGTGTTCCAATAAAACTTTATTTATAAAACAGCCTGAAGAGTTGGATTTGGTCTCCTGGGCCTTCATTTCCCGACCCCTACTCTAGAGTAAAGCCTCTGCTGAGCACGTTTGTCCATTGCAAAATGAGTTTGTTATTGATCTGTACAAGATATCAATAAGTTCTGGATCCCAGTCTCGTACTACTAATCATTTATTATGTTCTAGAAATTAGAAGAAATCATGGTACTATATCAGACCATTTCTACAGCTTTGTCCTCGATGTTTCCACCGTGAGGGCCCTCAGGGAGGAGATGACAGTTGTCGCAGGGAGGCTTCCTCCTGACACGGGGACCCAGGAGACCTGTCCACTGCCGTATCATCCGAGTGGCAGATGGTGCCACACAGCAACCCAGAGCCCTGTGTCTCTCTGCCCCCTACCACAGATCGCCATGCATGATGGGCTACAGGATAAACGGCCCTGACTTGT
>NW_025413211.1:0-2462 GCF_002201575.2 Neomonachus schauinslandi
AACATGTTTCTCTGAGTTCCATGAGCCACTGGAGCAGATTATTCAAACCTGAAGAGGAGGTTGTGGGGACTTCCAATCTGTAGCCCATAGCTCGGAAACAGGGGTGACCTCTCTGCCCAGCCACTGGCTGACCACTAAGGTAACAGCACAGGGATTCAGTAGCCACACACAGCAAAGAATACAGACTTGACAAAGTTAGTTCAGAAAAGTCACTAAGCCAACAGTAGCAACTACAACGAGCAGCAATCATGAAGCCTGGAGTGGGGAAGGTCTGATGTTCAGGATGCTTCCATTATAATATTCATAATCACATCTTGGACTTGTCACTGGGGCCAAGTCCCCCGGCTGGGGGTCAGGTAGCTCCTACATGTTCCACGTGCCTCTCTCTGGCTCCCCCAGCCGTGCACAGTCCTGTGCTGCTTCCCAGCAGAGGTCGGTTTTAACCAAAGCCGGGAAGATGGGATGGGTTTTCCTGACTCCCCACCCCCTGCCCCACAGTGCTGCAAGAGAGGAAAAAGTTTTCCTCAACCCTGTTAAGGTCCCCGGCTGAGTCTGGAAATTGACAAAGATAGATGAACAGGAGAAAAGCAAGCAAAATGTATTGATTGTTTTGGTGGGAGCCTCACAAGACCATGAAGACCAGCAGAGGTGACTGGAGCAGACAGCTCTTCTACCTTTTAGACAAAGAAGCAGTAAGTGTGTGAAGAATTGACAGACGCAGGGGTTTGGACTAGGGCTCGTAAACGGTAAAGAAGTAACTAGGAAGATAAGGGTTAGTTTAACCAGGTGTGTTTGTATAGACCCCGTGGTCCTAAATTCCTCGACTCTGGTGATAAGCACGTCATCCCTGTGGTCCGGGGCGAGAAAGTTCCACACGGGAGTCTTCTGACCTGCTTAAGGGAAAAAGGGCTGATGGCTGGGGGTCAGAGAGACCTTCTTGCTTTGCTCTATGCAAAAGTTCTTTTAGCTTCTATATTTATTTTGCCAAGGTGCCATATTTGGGGTAGTGTGTCCTGACCCTCACTGGCCTGGTGCTGTACTCTGTCTCCTAGTATCCAGGACATTGGATGTGCTGCTGTGGAGACCTTCCAGCCCTGGGGTAGCCCCTTGTCCAGGGAGGCACCTGCCGCAAGGGGAGGGTTGCTAAGGGTGGCCGCCCCTCCTCAGGGAGATTGGGTGGGAGAATGCAGATCTTACTTCGAGAAACTGACTTTATTTCCTGAAAAGGTCTACCTGATAGTGGGATCATACAGGAGTTCTATTTTTATTATTTTGGGGAAGCTTCATCCTTTTCCCAGCATGGGTGTGCCAACCAAAGTCAATTCCAGATGATTTTTACCTATAAACCAGAGATTTTGCAAGAACCTCTCCAGCAGAGAACATGAGGAGAACAGTTTCAAGACCTTAGACAGGCAGAGATTTCCCAGGATGCAAAGTATACTAACCATAGGAACAAACCGGTGACTTAGAAACTATGAAATGAAGAACTGGTTCTCCTTCTTCCATTTCTGGCTAGTGTGCTGGTCTGTGGCTCGATCTCACCTCAGGCAGCTGAAAGGTTGACCTCCCAGGTCAGCTACCACTGAGATGGCTACTGTTTCTAGAAATTCTTCGGGGTGTGGCCGGTTTTCCCCACCTGTGCACTGATCAAGTCGGCGACCTCGGACAGTGGAGCCACGGGTCCTCCAGGCATGGTCCCCCCCCCAGTGCCCCAGTAAAGCCATTCCACTGAGGGTTTAGGGGGACCGGAGCTGCCCCTAGGCAAAAACACCAGAGATTCTCACTGTCCCTACCTGGCCTTCAGATGCTCCTCAGTTACTCCTGTGCCTCTGGTGTCTTCCTGGAACCCTGACCTGGCTGTTTTTGGACAATTTGTCCAGTGGTACCCTCACTTTCTGGGAGGGGGATTTGCTGGAATCCGCAGTGTGTCCTGCAGCCCCACTGGGATCACTTTTTGAAGGCACATCGCCTGGGCCATCTGAGGACTCAAGACTGTGGGTCTGTGGCTTGGAGGGATTCTGAGCAGCTGGTGGGATTCTGAGCGCTGGTGGGATGGGAGGGCTGCAAGGCCCAGAGGCAGGTTTCCAGAAAGCTGTCTGGGGTCCCCAGCATCCTGCCGTTTTTGAATCAAAGCCCTGAGATCTTTAAAATGCCAGCAACGTTACAGCATGGGCCAGAAAAACAAATGTTCCTGTGCATCCAACACCACCTAAACTATTGGCCATTTCTTGTCACTTGAGCTGAGTAGAAAGGATTGGGAGTCAGGGCTTGAGGGGGGTCCTGGGTCAGACTTTGTGTTTGGGGGACAAAGGTCATCCAGACAAGCTTGGTGCTGAGGCTGAGGAGGGGGTCTGTGTGGAGACCCCAGCTGCAGGCACTGCTGTCCACTGATGCCCCCTCAGCCTGCCCAAGTGCACCTGCTGCTGGGGGAGAGCCTGCCCCCTCTTCTCTGCCTGAGGGCT
>NW_025413212.1:0-2462 GCF_002201575.2 Neomonachus schauinslandi
CTGTGGTACCCACAGTCTACAAGAAGAAAAGAAAATACATCCAAAAACATCAAAGGAGATCACTCACAAAAAAACAAGAAAGAAAAATGTTTAAAGTCTGAGTTGAGAGGAAAAATGAAGAGACAAAGCTTTAGAAGAAAGGAAATCAGCAAAGAGATAATGTGTGATGGTCTATGAGACTGTTTTAGGAAAGAAGTCACATATCTTGGCTAGGACACTGTTAACAAAGTGAAAGGGTTGCAAAACAATGCAGAGAAAGACAGTTAAATGAGAGAATATCAGAGAACAAATTTAAGTAGTCAGCAAAAAAAACAGAAAGGGAGCCCTGTGGGAGCTACAGACATTGGAAAAAACTCCTTTTTTTTTTTTTAATCTGAGTGGTAAAAGCATGATTGCTAATTTTATTCTTCTTTAAGTCAGACATATATTTTCCTCTGTACATTTTATAATTTAAAAATGCAGAAAGAAAATATAAGCAAGTTGAATCAAAAAAGATGGTGGAGGAGTAGGAGAGCTTAGTTTTGTCTGGTCCGGAACTCACTCGATAGCTATAAAATGATTTTGAAGACCTGTGAACTCAACTGGAGATCTAAGAAAAGAATTGCCGCAATTCTACAAATAGAAAAGTGACCACGTTTGGGGAGGGTATGTGTTGTGGTGACCGCTGTGTATTATGTAAGACTGATGAATCACAGATCTGTACCCCTGAAACAAATAATACACTGTATGTTAATAATAAAAAAAAAAAAAGAAAAGCAACCACTTTCTGCAACTCTTTTTTAACTTTAATTTTTACAATTACATTCTATCCTTTCATTGTATTTAATTTTATTTTTGTATATATATATAAGTTTTTCTTTCTTTACAATTTGGGATGTAGTTTTCTAACAAACAGACCAAAATACACACAGGATCCAGTGTATTTCTCTGTTCTGTTCACCTGATTATATATATATATTTTTTTTTTTGGTTCTGGGTCTCCTCTAATTTGTTTAGTGTATATTTCACTGGGGTTGTTGTTGCTCTTTTAGTATTTTGTTCACTCATTCATCTATTTTCTGGACAGAATGACAAGATGGAAAAACTCAGCTCAAATAAGAGAACTAGAGGCAGTAAAGACTGCCAAGGACCTAATCAGTATGGATATAAGAGGTCAGAACTAGAGTTCAGAATGAGGATGATAAAGATACTAGTTGGGCTTGAAAAAAGTATAGAAGACACTAGAGAATCCCTTTCTGAAGAAATAAAAGAATTAAAATCTAATCAAGTCGATATCAAAAGGCTATTAATGAGATGCAATCAAATATAGAGGCTCTAAAAAAAATAGAGTCTCTAACTGAGAGGATAAATGAGGCAGAAAGGAGAAGTAGTGATATACAAGACAAAATGACGGAGAATAAAGAAGCTGGGGAAAAAGAGAGATAAACAACTGGATCACGAGGTGAGATTTCAAGAGATAAGTGATACCATAAAGCGGAACAATAGTAGAATAATTGGCATCCCAGAAGAAGAGGAAGGGGGGGTGGCAGAAGGTATATTTGAGAGATTATAGCAGAGAACCTCCCTAATCCGGGGAATGAAAGAGGCATTCAAATCCAGGAGGCACAGAAAACCCCCTTCAACATCAATAAAAACAGGTCAACATCTCGACATATAGTAGTGAAGCCTGCAAATTTCAGAGACAAAGAGAAAATCCTGAAAGCAGCTCAGCACAAGAGGTCCTTAACCGACAAGGGTAGAAACATTAGACTGGCAGCAGACCTAACCACAGAGACCTGGCAGGCCAGAAAGGACTGGCATGATATATTCAGGGTGCTAAACGAGAAAAATATGCAGCCAAGAATACTGTATTTATCCAGCAAGGCTGTTATTCAAACTTGAAGGAGAGATAAAGAGTTTCCAGGACAAACAGAAACTAAAACATTTGTGATCACCAAACCAGCCCTACAAGAAATATTAAAGGGGATCCTTTACGCAAAGAGAGAGCCCCAAAGTAACACAGACCAGAAAGGAACAGAGACAATATACAGAAACAGTGATGTTACTGGTAGTACAATGGCACTAAATTCATATCTATCAACAGTTACCCTGAATGTAAATGGGCCAAATGTCCCAATCAAAAGGTGCAGGGTATCAGATTGGATAAAAAAGCAAGACCCATCGATATGCTGTCTGCAAGAGACTCATTTTAGACGCAAGGACACCTCCAGATTGAAAGTGAGGGAGTGGAAAACCATCTATCATGCTAATGGACATCAAAAGAAAGCTGGGGTAGCAATCCTTGTATCAGACAAATTAGATTTTAAACCAAGACTGTAAAAAGAGATGAGGAAGGACACTATCATAAAGAATTAAAGGGGTGTATCCAACAGAAAGACCTAACAATTGTAAATATTTGTGCCCCTAACATGGGAGCAGCCAAGGACATAAACCAATTAATAACAAAATTAAAGAAACACACT
>NW_025413213.1:0-2461 GCF_002201575.2 Neomonachus schauinslandi
TAATACATGGGCAGCACAACAAAATGGACAGAAATATTAAATTTTGGAAGTATCTAATTAATGAATAATTATTTTTTTTCTTCAAGAGGAAAAGGATCAATTGGATTTATTTTTTCCAGTGGATCTTTTTTATTTATCCATGTTTTTACTCTACAAATGCTTATTTAGTGTCTTCTCTGTGTCAGGGATTGGGAATAGAGGAGCAAACATGGCAGACAAATTCTCCAAAGCTTGGGTTATAAAACTGTTGAACTGGAATTTTTGCCTGGAGAGGATCTCTAAGATTATCCGGTAAAGCACCTTGTGCTGTTGAGGAATCTGAGGTTTAGTAGGTTGAATGACTTTCTGTGCCAGGAGGTCACACAATCAGAACCATGGGGTCCTTAAGCACCCCATGTAGTGTTTCTAATCTCTAGAGCAGACATGAGCTACCCACTGCATTTGAAGCAGGCAAGGCTATGTGGGCTCCAGCAGAAAAATGTTTTATGGACACAATGCATCTTCACTCCTTGGAAACTATCTCATCAATGTATATCTTTGGTCAAATATAATACCCATGACCGATTCCGGAAAAAAAACAAGATCTGTGGAAGGTTCTAGTCGTGGAAAACTTTCATATGTTATTAGTAATGATCATAAGAGTTAGTATCTCTTGAGCACACACAATATGCCAGGTGCGGGCCCAGGCAGGACCCAGGTCCTCCACGGCTTTGCTTTCCTTGGCTCTGGCCACCTGCCGCCCCCACGCCCCCCGCCAGCCGCAGGGACACCATGACCTGCCCCCAAAGTCTATGACACGCTCTCAGGGGCTGCTGTGCGGTGCGGCCTCCGTGCCAGGCCCAGGGCAGGTGCCCTGCGGGCAGCCGGCAGGCAGGGGCTCTCCTGAGAGCCTGCACCCCCTTCCTGTGGCCTTCAGGAAAGCCACCCGCCTCCTCCATGTGGTAAGGGTGACTCGGCTCAGTCTAGCCCTGGAGGCCCAGAGCGGGGCCCTGTGAGACCAAGGCTCATACAGGGTGGGGGGGGACAGCACCCGACCTCAGCTCCAGAACGCAGACCCCTCCCCCAGCGTCCCTTCCCCTCCTCTGTCCACTGGCCTCCTGTCTGCAGCCTGCGTGTCTCCCAGGTCCCGGGGCCAGGGGGGCTCCCAGCCAGGCCAGCAGTCCCCTGGGGCTGGAGAGATGCCCAGGGGTGGGGTCAGTCATGGCCCCCTGCCCCAGCCCCCTCACACCTAGTCACAGGAAGCCCAGGACTCAGAACGTGCCATCTGCTAAAGCATCAAGTAATTAACCCCCACGAGACCCACCCAATGAGGGACCCTCGAGTGGTGCTCTGGAGACACCTGCCAGCCAGAGGAGCCCAGCTAGGGAGGCCTCCCTGGAGGAAGCAATCCCTGACCCTGCACTGCAGGGGGAGGGCCCACAGGGAGGCCGGGCTCCACAGGGGCCAGGAGGTGAGCACACAGGTGGGGCTGCTGGTGTGCAGGGAGCAGAGCGGAGGGATGAGGCAGGACACGGGACAGGGGCGGCCCAGAGGCCCAGAACAGGTTCTAGAAGGCGGCACCTGGACCAGGCCCCATCTCTCAGCTGGAGCAGAGAGCCGGGGGACACACAGCCCAAATGGGGCCTCCCATGGGTTAGCCCTGCCAAAACAGACACGCAACCTTCCCGTCACAGCCGGGCAGGCCTCGACCCCCCACACCCGCGTCTCACACCGGAGAGGGGCCTTCTGCCCACCTCTGAGGGCTGTCATGTCCTGCACCCACACACTGCCTCCAGCCCATCGGGGCTGAAGGTGCATTGCCCCCCGAGTGCCAGGGACCCCTCAGCAAAAGCTTTAGAGCCACCTGAGTGCCCAGCCAGGGTCCTGCCCCCAGCCCCTCCCTGACCCTGGCCCCCCCCGCCCCATCCTCCCCACTGCCTGCCTGGTGTGCAGCCTCCAGGCCCCAGTGCCAGGGGAGGGGTGGTCAGAGAGGGGGACTGCAGGTGCCGCTGGGGTCCCATGACCCCCAGAGGGAAGGGGCAGGAGGTTACAGGTTTCCTTGGGAGGAAGTAGCCCCCAGAAGTAGCCCCCACCCTCCTGGACCCAGGGGCTGTGGGGCTGGGCGGAGCTCCCGCCAAGGAGCACTGGGCCTGTCCTGGCCCCTCACGGCCTGGCAGGGCTGCCCCCTTACCTAGTGGGCCAAGCTGCCATGGCGGGGACACGGCCACGCTCGCTCCAACCCAGAGAAGGGCCTCCGCCAGGCAGGCCACCGCTGCCCCGGTCCGGCTGGAGGCAGACGGCCAGGGAACTGACATGCTAACGACGGCCAGGGGTGGCTCCCAGAGGCCGGGGCGGGCCAGTGTCCCCCACCCCACCTCAGCACCAGGTCAGGTGATGGCAGGCGTCACAGAGGCTTCCCGTGCCCCCTTCTCTCTTCTGCTTCTTCTTCCTCCTCCTGAGAGCCCTTCGAGGCCCCCACAGG
>NW_025413214.1:0-2461 GCF_002201575.2 Neomonachus schauinslandi
AAGGGAAAAGAGGAGGCCAGGGAAAAACAACTCAGAATCCATGAAAACAAAATCAGAGAAATAAGTGACACCATGAAGCATTCCAATGTCAGAAAAATTGGAAACCTGGAGGGAGTGGAGAGAGAGAGGAATAGAAGATGTATTTGAGAAAATCGTAGCTGAGAACTTCCTTAATCTGGGGAATGAAACAAACATTCAAGTCCTAGAGGCAGAGAAGACCCCTCCCAAGATCAAGGAAAACAGGCCAACACTCTGGCATGTAATAGTAAAACTCGCAAATCTTAGAACCAAGGAAACCATCTTAAGGGCAGTTAGGGGGAAGAGAATCCTTACGTACAGAGGTAAGAACATCAGAATAACATCAGACCTATGCACAGAGACCTGGCAAGCCCGAAAGGCCTGGCAAGACCTATTCAGGTTACTAAATGAGAAGAACATGCAGCCAAGAATACTTTAACTGGCAAGACTGTAATTTAGAATGGAGGGATGCAGAGCTTCCACAACCAGCAGAAACTGAAGGAATATGTGACCACTAAGCCAGCCCTGCAAGAAATATTGAGGGGGATTCTATAAAAGGAGACAGACCCCAAGAGTGATATAGAACAGAAATTTACAAGGACAATCTATAAAAACAACGTCTTCACAGGCAACATGATGACAATTAATTCATATCTTTCAATAATCACTCTCAACATGAATGGCCTAAATGCTCCCATAAAACGGCACAGGGTTGCAGATTGGATAAAAAGACAGGACCCATCCATATGCTGTCTACAAGAGACTCATTTCAAACCTAAAGATACATCCAGACTGAAAGTGAAGGGATGGAGATGCATCTTCCATGCCAGCAGACCTCAAAAGAAAGCTGGGGTAGCAATTCTTATATAAGACAAATTAGATTTTAAACTAAAGTCTGTAATTAGAGACACAGAAGGCCACTATATCATTTTTAAAGGGTCTATCCAACAAGATCTAACAAATGTTAATATCTATGTCCCCAATATGGGAGCAGCCATCTACATAAGCCAACTGTTAACCAAAATAAAGAGTCATATTGATAACAATATGCTAATTGTAGGAGACCTCAATCCTCCACTCTCAGCAATAGACAGATCATCTAAGCAGAAAATCAACAAGGAAACAAAGCTTAGAATGACACACTGGACCAGATGGACCTCAGGATATACACAGAACATTCCACCCTAAAACAACAGAATACTCATTCTTCTCGAGCGCACATGGAACGTTCTCCAGAATAGACCACATACTCAGTCACAAATCAGGTCTCAACTGATACCAAAAGACTGAGATTATTCCCTGCATATTCTCAGACCACAATGCTCTAAAACTGGAACTCAATCACAAGAAAAAATATGGCAGAAATTCAAACACTTGGAAGCTAAAAACCACTCTGCTCAAGAATGTTTGGGTCAACCAGGAAATCAAAGAAGAACTTAAACAATTCATGGAAACCAATGAGAATGAAAACACATCGGTCCAAATCCTATGAGATACTGAGAAGGCGGTCCTAAGGGGGAAATACACAGCCATCCAAGCCTCACTCAAAAAAATAGAAAAATCCCGAATTCACCAACTAACTCTACACCTTAAAGAACTAGAGAAAAAGCAACAAACTATGCCTAAGCCATGCATTAAAAGAGAAATAATTAAAATTAGAGCAGACATCAATGAATTAGAAGCCAGAAACACAGCAGATCAGATCAACAAAACTAGAAGCTGGTTCTTTGAAAGAATTAATAAGATCAATAAACCAATGGCCAGACCTATCCAAAAGAAAGAGAAAGGACCCAAATTAATAAAATTATGAATGAAAGGGGAGAGATCCTGACTAACACCAAGGAAATAGAAACAATTATTAGAAATTATTATCACCAACTATATGCCAATAAACTGAGCAATCTGGATGAAATGGAGGCCTTCCTGGAAACCTATAAGCTGCCAAGACTCTGAAACAGGAAGACTGACAACCTGAAGAGGCCAATAACCAGTAACGAGATTGAAGCAGTGATCAAAAACCTCCCAAAAAACAAGGGTCCAGGGCCTGATGGATTCCCTGGGGAATTCTACCAAACATTCAAAGAAGAAATAAGACCTATCCTACTGAAGCTGTTTCAAAAAATAGAAACAGAAGGAAAACTTCCAAACTCATTCTATGAGGCCAGCATTACCTTAATCCCCAAACCAGGCAAAGACCCCATCAAAAAGGAGAATTTCAGACCGATATCCCTGATGAATATGGATTCCAAAATCCTCAACAAAATCCTAGCTAATAGGATCCAACAATACATTAAAAGGATCATCCACCACGACCGAGTGGGATTTATCCCGGAATGCAAGCGTGGTTCAACATTCGCAAATCAATCAATGTGATAGAACGCATTAATAAGAGGACAGAGAAGAACCATATGGTCCTCTCAATTGATGCAGAAAAAGCATTTGA
>NW_025413215.1:0-2461 GCF_002201575.2 Neomonachus schauinslandi
TGTCGTGAGATCTGCACCTCAAAAGTGGGCAGCTTCCTGGAGGGCTTCCCTTTGGCCTTTATAAGGTTTTTCCTTCTAGCACGACCACCAAGCCTTGCCTGTGCCTTTCAGTTAAAAAAAAATTCTCAGGCGGTGGTAACAAACACATAGGAAAGCAGCAAAGTATACGTGAACTTCTCTGCCTTCCCGGCTTCATCTGTGCACCTGTTCCACACGCCCAATTCTCTACTTTAGCATGACCTTGTACTCAGTCCCTTCTCTGGAGTCCATGACAAGAGAGCTTCTGGAAGCAGACGCCTGCTGGAACGAAATGCAGAGCTGGAAGGAAGGAAACAATCATGCATGTCCAGAGCCACCCAAGGCAGGAAAGTTCCAGCGCAGGGAGTGCCCAGGGCTGAGCCAGCCCTCAGGGGGCTGCTCCAGCAGGGATAACGATCATAAATACTTCACTTTTCTTCTAACATAATACACTTAATATAGTTTTCTAACAAAACAGCAAGTGAAAATAAAAACAATGAATTGATAAACACGATGAAAACTTATTCAACTGAAATCACAGGCAGATTTGGAGCTAAAGAAACTGAATATGAAGCCTCTCACTTGCATAGACTCTTTCCAAAGACATCTGTGAATTTTGTATTTGTATTTGTTTTTATTTTTTTCTTTAAGGAGATCTTCCAAAACAGTGCATGATCCGGAATTCTCAAACCTAGATTTGCCCTTTAATATTCTAGAAATATTTCCTTAGTGATTGGTTTTAGGCAAGTGCTAAACAGCAAAGGGATTTCTCCTTAATTTAAAATCAGATGTTTGGATTCAAGTGTCAATGTTTTTGTCTAAAACTGTTAATGCTTGTCTCCTTAAAGGAGGTATTTTGTTTGTTAGATTTCTGTTTTGTTTTGTTTTATGAAATTGTTTTAAGGTATTTTATAGGAAAGTGATAGGACATGTTACCATTTTTTTTTTAAACTGCATATTGTAGTTGGGAGAAAGGAAGAGAAGACATATGTACTTATTTAATAGGAAGTTACATCCCATTAAGATCAAGCTGGAAGAAGCATGTGTATATTTCCTCAAAAGTGTAACCTACCTCATCTTGCTCCTTGTTCTCGCATATACAGTCTATATTTATATATAATCATTATTCATATATAAAATTGACATGTTTTATATTTCATAATATATTAAATATAAAAATGTTTAATAATATTTATCATTAAGTACATAAATATATTTTATAATAAATATATTTTAATATATAAACGTATGTATGCTTTTCCTTGAGATTAATAGATCTTGATTCTCTGGAATAATATTAAGTGAGTGCCACACCATTATCTAACTTCTTGTTTATGAACTTGGGCACAAAGAACCCTGATTGGTTACACTAGTGTTCAACCTGTGGACTTTCAGAAAGGTGAGGCTCCTAGCTCCATAACCATGTTCATCTTCTTCAGACTATTTTTAGGAAAAAAATGTTGCTATGTTTAACACAAAACATCTCCTGATTCATGTACATCCTCTGGTCTCTATACATATTTAAAGGTAAAATAGAATTAAGTAATATTTTTGCAAACCTCTGAGTTAAAAGTTATTGGATTGATTTTTTTTTCCATTTGAACAAATATATTTTGAGAATTCACCCTGATCTCTCTTTGTTTTTATTTTTTTTTTGTGATGGTAGGAGATCTAACAAAAATCATCTGCAATGAAGACAATGCTCTTAAGTGTGCCCTAGAGATGAAATTTTCCCTAAAGTTCTTATGCAAACAATATATGAGGTTTCACCATGATTAGGCAGTGAGCTCATTTAAGATGTTAAAAGTCTTACATTATGGTTGAAAAAGTTACTTTTATGTTTAAATGCTATTTTCAACTGAATTTTTACACTAATGATAGAAGGCTTATTGTCTAACTTAAAAAAATAACAACAATCTTACAAATTCATCATGTGGTAAGAGTCGCTTAACACGTTTCAAATTATAGATTCTAAAGGTTTTCTTTTTCAATTTATTGTTCTGTTTCTTTGCAGCAGTGCCACTCATTGAATAGCTTAATTATTAAGAATACATGTGGTTTGGGCGCCTGGGTGGCCCAGTCGGTTAAGCATACAACCCTTGGTTTCAGCTCAGGTCAGGATCTCAGGTCTTGAGATGGAGCCCCCACTAGGCTCTGAGCTCAGTGTGGAGACTGCTTAAAACTCTCCCTCGCAGGCGCCTGGGTGGCTCAGCTGGTTAAGTGACTGCCTTCAGCTCAGGTCATGATCCCGGGGTCCCAGGATCCAGTGTGCTTCTCCCTCTGACCCTCCCCCATCTCGTGCTGTCTCTCACTCTCTCTCAATTAAATAAAATCTTTAAAAACAAAACAAAACCAAACCTCCCTCTCTTTCTCTACCCCAGCCCCCAGGCTCATGCACGTTGCTTTTCCTTCTATAAAATAAATGAATACATCATAAAAAAGA
>NW_025413216.1:0-2459 GCF_002201575.2 Neomonachus schauinslandi
TGGTGGAACCTGGACACTGGGTGCTCAGCAGGTGCTCAGGAGACCCAGTGAGAGCTCAGGGACAGACGTCCCCCACCCTGTGGGAGATGAGTGTCAGTGGAAAGAGACCCACTCATGGCACCTAGTGAATGAGGCAGCATTAGGCACCTGAGGTAAAGCTGGAGGTATTGGGAGGGTCCTGGGAAGGCCTGGCACGAGACAGAGTCCCTTTGCTCCCTCCTTGGCTGGATATTCACAGAGCAGTGATGTGTGCAGTGAGGGCAGTGAACAGGCCCGACACCACCCCTCCCTGGCCGCATGCAGTTGAATCCAAGTGGCAAGTGGGCAAGGACACAGACAGACTGACGAGTGTGCCCGGACTCCCTCAACAAGGACAGAAATGGCCACACCATTGATCAAGGGCTCCCCCTCACAAAGGCTTTTGGCAGCCTGTCCTCTGTGACCAGGCCTGTGTCAGGCATTCCTTCCGGATCACAGGTGGACAAGGAGTAGGCCCGGTCTCTGACATTCAGGGGTTCCCTGGGACATCTGTGTGGGAGGGTGCCTTGTCCTCTGACTCCCTGCCTACCTGTCTGTCCCCAGGACCATCTCCTCCATCCTGGGCACATGGCTGGACCAATATCCCCAGGACTTTTTCCAGCGCCCAGAATTTCCCTGCCTGAACGTGCTGCTCACGTACATGGGCCTCCATATGCCAGGCTCGGACCTGGAACTCTGTGCCCAGGGTCTGCTGTCACAGCTGCAGCCCCTGGAGCCCCCAGAGCCAGAGGCTGGGGGTGAGGAGGGCCTGGGGTGCCTGGCGAGGGCCCGTGGAGGGGACCGGGCGGGCCACGCAGAACAAGCCTCCGTAGAGTGCGGTTGGGCCGGGAGCAGTGCGTAGTCCCAGATCCCTGTCCCCATGGCCTGCCGTCCGGGGAGACCTCCTAGGGATCGGATCCTGGACTCAGACAGCACTGAGCAGAGGGAAAAGTTTCCTTCACGTAGGAGGGTCGTGGGAAGCCCATCAGGCCGACGAGACTTTCTCTTCTTGGAGCTACAGCACCAGCCCCGGAGCGAGATCCGAAAGGAGCGCAAGAACTGGGCCCAGCTCCCGCTGTGGCCCCTGCTGTCGCCTCAGAGCCCCCGCGGGCCGAGCCCATCCCTGCTGCGGGGGCTCAGCCACTAGGGAGAGCAGGGGCGCCCCTGGCCCCTGGGCGCCGGCGCAGATGCTAGTCTGAGCGCTTGTTCACGCTCCTGCGCTGGAAGAGCCACCCGCACCGATGCCCGACCCGGAGGTCGAGCAGAGTCCAGGCCATGGTCCTGGGGTCACCGCCGGGCCCGAGCAGCCCCCTGCCTCAGTGGACCGACCAGCCCCGGCCCGCGAGAGGCAGCTTGTGCTGGCTACAGCCCCGAAGGACGGCTTCCCCTCCCCTGTCATTGCATTCTTTGTAGTGTTTGTGGTCTGTATGCACCTGTATAGTGGCTTCCTGTACTTTGTTCCTTAAATAAAGTAGAATCTGAGTTTACATAAAATTTTACTCTGATCCTTTTCTTTTCCTTTTTTTTAAATAAAGATTTTATTTATTGATTTGACAGAGAGAGAGAGAGCGCGCGACAGCAGGAACACAAGCAGGGGGAGTGGGAGAGGAGAAGCAGGCTTCCCGCTGAGCAGGGAGCCTGATGGGGGCTCAGTCCCAGGACCCTGGGATCAGGACCTGAGCCGAAGGCAGACGCTTAACAACTGAGCCACCCAGGCGCCCCTACTCTGATCCTTTTCTTTTCTTTTCTTTCTTTCTTTTTTTTAAATAAAGTTTTTATTTATTTATTTGACAGGGAGAGACACAGCGAGAGACGGAACACAAGCAGGGGGTGTGGGAGAGGAGAAGCAGGCTTCCCGCTGAGCAGGGAGCCCGATGGGGGCTCAGTCCCAGGACCCTGGGATCACGACCTGAGCAGAAGGCAGAAGCTTAAGGACTGGAGCCACCCAGGCTCCCCTCTGATCCTTTTCAATTGTATATCCAGGTGCCATGAGCTACACTCAGAGTGTTGCTCAACCATTCACTTCTAGAACATTCCCATCACAGAGACCACTGCTCTTCTCCCTGTCTCTGATGTTTACCTGTTCTGGGATTTTCCTGTGCCTGGAATCCTACAATATGGCCTTTTGTGTCTGCTTACAGAACAGAAGAGTGATTCATAAT
This sequence comes from Neomonachus schauinslandi, assembly GCF_002201575.2. Lineage (NCBI taxonomy): Eukaryota > Metazoa > Chordata > Mammalia > Carnivora > Phocidae > Neomonachus > Neomonachus schauinslandi. The sequence continues at coordinate 2,181 of NW_025413216.1, forward strand.
GGTTTTCAATTTTTATAAAAATAACATTTTTATTACAAAGGAATGTTTCTGACAATGCAAAAATTCTGGAAAACCGCAAAATGAAGTCTTTTCATTATGTGGGATAGGTTCCCATTTATAAGGATGCCTCGAAAGGCAGAAACCACAAGAGAAATGTCTGGGTCCTTGAGACACCTTTAAATTCTTTCATTTTCCTGGATAGACCACGTTTATCTTAATGTAGTGTGCATATTATAAAAATGTTAAAATCTCACATGAAATCTTCCCATTTACTACTAA
>NW_025413217.1:0-2457 GCF_002201575.2 Neomonachus schauinslandi
TCCATGGAGTGGCTAAAATCCCCCAGAAGCCTTCAGCCCCAGGCCAGGGTCCACCTGAGTGACATCCTGGGATGTCCACCCTGCCACTGAAGCTGCTACTGCCCAGGCCAGCCAGGGGCAGCTTGTCCTGTTGTCCAGGGGCATTGACTACTCTTTCTGTGCAAGCCAAAGGCATGGAAGCGGGAGCAGAAGGAACCCTTTATTTACCATGACTGTCTCTCCTGTGGGCAATGAGCAAAGAGTGGATGAAAGCAGGTGCCTGGGTGCTTTCTTGTTCCATCCATCCCCAGGGAGCCCTGTCTCATAGTATGGTATAAGTGGGTGATTCCAAGGGCCAAGTCTAATGGATGTCTGAGGGACACAGCTGTCTGAGAGTGGACTTTGTAGACTGTGCTGTGGGTGTGAGTGTGCAGGTGAGGAGGGGTTGAACTCACCAGCATCACTGGGACAGAATCGGCCATGAGTCCCACGTAGGGCTTCAAGATGTCATAGTGGAAGGCTGCAGTCAGCATCCACCTGTGCTGGAACCATGCCTGCCCATTCAACAGGCGCAAACCATACCCTGGACCACAAGGGGTGTATGTGTGTGGAAGGAACCTCCCAAGAGTTTTCTGGGGACACCTGGGGAGGAACCCAGGGTGTCGGAAGAAGGTCATCCTGGGCAAGGCAGGAAAGGCCAGTGCATGTCAGGAAGGGGACTTCCCCAAGGGTAGTATACAGGAAGTGATTATGACAGCTTAAGATTGAGGTCGAAACAGAGGAGGGAATGGGTAATAGGAGGACTTCATGAAAAGTTAGGCTGAGATCATATGCGAGGACTCAGAATTGATGGGGGAGAAGCTGACCTGCAGGAGGGCTCCCCTACCATAAGGAAGGTCTGAGGTTTTTATCAGAAGAAGAGAAAGGGGGCTCAATTCAGAGTTGAGTGGAGAGACTGTGGTACCAGTCACCTCTTATTTAATCTGGGCCAGATGGATAGATGTTGGCAAACCTAAGCAGGAGGCGAACCATATTCCTAGTTCAATGTACTTACCTATCCAGGGAGCCATGAATCTGTAGGAACCATCAGACTTTGGGTCTGAAAGTAAGAAGGGCGTTACAGGAAACTGGAGGTGACCCAGGAAGACAGGCTGCCCTCAGGAAGTAGCTGTGGTCCAGATCATTGTCCCCATCCCTTCCTGATGATTGTCAGCTGGCAGTTTGTGTCAATCCACCTCCCACTTGCCTTCCAACCCGGACTCTCTTTCTTTCCTGATAGTCACTGTAGGCTCAGGAAGGCAGATTCAAAGTCCCACAGCAGAGCCCCGCTGGACGAGCTAAGTAGTTCAGCAGAAACAAAGGCTCGGTTTTAGTGTCAATGAAAAGACAGAATCTCTGGTGTTTGAGAAATTGTGGTGGCTCAGCCATCTTATTACTCAGCACAGGCAACACTTAGAAGTGCCTAATTGAAGTCCTCTTGTATAAGAAATTGTCTTTCAAAACTGGAATTGTCTCAGTTTGGTTTAGGAAGGAAAGAAGGCAGGCAGGCAGCAAGGAAGGAAGGGAGGAAAGAAGGAGAGAAGGAACAAAAGGGAGAAGAACAGAACAGAAAAGAAAAAAAAAAGCATCCCAACATAGATTCAGTTTAAATAATAATCTGGCCTTCTGCTGGCTTGTGGGCTGGGAGGGTGGTAGGTAGAGGGTCAGGTTTTGATGGCTGGGCCTCCAGTGTCTTCTGCAACATCACAGACTCCTGGGCATGTATCCAAGAGGGAGGAGCTACTTCAACAGGTATGCAGGTGTCCTCTCACCAGATCTCCCCATACACCTTGGCTCTGATTGAGACTTTCCTGGCTGTCCAAGGTTTGTTCTAAGGCTAGGTTCTGTCCCATTGTCGAGTGGAATTAGTGGCTTTCACAACCAACAGCCTTACAGAAACTTGTCAGGGATTATTAACTCCATGGTATACAAAACTACTGGAAGTCATTAGCACATCTGCATAAAAAATTTATGACAAGTATTATCACATGGTAAGCAGTTTTGCCATATAATTTTATTTGGAGCATAAAGTGGATTATATTTCAAAATTTAAATTTGTATATTAATTTTATTTTGTTGACAACAGATTACGAAGCCATGACAGTAGAGGATAATTAATGTGTGATGGAGGGAAGCCCAAGTTTCTGGGGGAACATTCAGGGACTCCGAATTGGCCATTAGAAGCCCTTCCTCATGCATTTGTTCATTCAACAAATCATCATTTACCAAAATGCTATTGGGTTACTTGGGTCAGTTGACTACAACTCCCCAATTGACTCCGACCATTTGTTGAATCATAAACCCTTGGGGAGCCCTTCTACATGTGGGCTTTCCCTTTGCCCTGGGCAACCCTCACACCCAGCCAGTGCTGGCACCCAGCTAGCATTGGGTGGGTGGTTGCTGCCTTCTCAGGCCAACCCTACCCTCCAATCCCCTCCA
>NW_025413218.1:0-2456 GCF_002201575.2 Neomonachus schauinslandi
TAGTAAGATAGACCTATGCTGGTCACTTACCGTCTTTTCTGACAGAGCAGTCTGCTATTCTTATATAGGGTTTTGGGAAGAGTAGAGTGGAAGGTTTGGGGGACTTTCAGAGAATTAAGTGGTTTGTCATCATCTGAAACACCATGGTAATTTGGGTGAGACTCTTGTTGATTGGTTGGCACATGAGGCACGTGTATGGAACGGTTTTGTCTCCTATTGGCTTTCTTTTAGAAGGGAGGAGCTGACACTGCTTGGTGGGTGAGTGAGGCCAGTGGGCATTGATCAGTCGCACACATTTAAAACTGGTTGTGGTGGCTTCTTGTTCCCATGGCTTCATATTTGGGTCCCCCCCCCAAGTTTGAGGTGACTTTAACTAGATGTTTTCTATTTAAAAGTTGCTTCTATCAGCTGTGTTCAAAAAGAAAGCTATTTCATATTCTGCAATTATAGATTTATTTTTGAGATTTGGGTTAAGAAGAATTGTTTAATAATTGCCTTCAGGAAGATCCTTCTTTTTTGGATGTTAAATTTTAACGAGAAGAGTTATCTGTGTAACAGTTTTAAGACAATAATTGCTAGCTCTGTTTTTGTTTTCAGTGCTCTTAGGGGCTCATGTTCAATTCCTAAATTAATAATATCCTGTGGGAAATTTCAGTCTTTTGTAAATTTATGTAGCTATAGGCTGCTCATATTCTCTTGCATACATTTAGTCCATGAAAAAGTAATTATAATTTTCTGTTGGTAAATCTAGCTTTTTATATTAGGATTAAATACTAGGCTAAAAGTATACAAAAGTTACCAAATCATTTTCTTTAAAAAAATTAATTTTTTTTTCATTTATTTGTAAGAGAGAGATAGAGAAAGAGAGCGAGAGTGAGCGCACAAGCAGGAGGGAGGGACAGAGGGAGAGGTAGAAGCTCAGTGGGGATCCTGGTGCAGGGCTAGATCCCAGGACCTGGAGCTTATGACCTGAGCCGAACTCAGACACTTAACGACTGAGCCACCCAGGCGCCCCTCACCTATATTTTTTTGTAAAGATTTTCTCCCAATCTGTGACTTTTCATTCTCTCAACAGTGTCTTTTAAAGAGCAGTTTTTCTTTTTGATGAAATCCAGTTTATCCATTTGTTCTTCTATGGATTTTTGCTTTTGGTGTTCCTATCTAAGAAATCTTTGCCTAGCACAAAGTCAGAGGTTTTCTCTCATGCTTTCTTTTAGAAGTTTCGTAGTTTAAAAACAAAGTTTTATAGTTTTAGGTCTTACCTTTAGATCTGTGATCCATGTGATCCATGTCATCCATTTTGTATTCTTTTTTTTTTATGATTTTATTTATTTATTTGACAGCGAGAGAGAGAGCATGAGCAGGGGGAACGGCAGGCTGAGGGAGAGGGAGAAGCAGGTTCCCTGCTGAGCAGAGAGCTGGACATGGGGCTCGATCCCAGGACCCTGGGATCATGACCTGAGCCAAGGCAGACATTCAACCGAGACACCAAGGCGCCCCCATTTTGTATTCTTTTTTTTGCTTATGATGCAAGGTATGGATCCAGGTTCATGCTTTTTGCATATGGATATCCAGTTCCAGCACCATTTGTTGAAAAGGCTCTATTTTCTCCACTTCATGCCATTGTGTCTTTGTCAGGATCAGTTGACCATATATGTGTGGGTTTTTTTTAAAGATTTTATTTATTTATTTGAGAGAGAGAGCACATGAGAGGGGGGAGGGTCAGAGGGAGAAGCAGGCTCCCTGCCGAGCAGGGAGCCCGATGCGGGACTCGATCCAGGGACTCCAGGATCATGACCTGAGCCGAAGGCAGTCGCTTAACCAACTGAGCCATCCAGGCGCCCCTGTGTGTGGTTTTATTTATGGACTCTATTCTGTCCCATTGATCTCTTTGGCCTTCTTTATGTCAATATCATGCTGTTTTAATTACTACCAGTTTATGATAATTTTTGAAATCAGGTAGTTAGTGTTAGTCCTACAGTTTTGTTCTTTTTCAGGTTTCTTTTGCAATTCTATTCTAGATCCTTTGTGTTCCCAGAACATGAATTGTATTTATTTTATTTATTTATGTTTTCCACATGAATTTTAGAGTCAGCTTCTCATTTTCTAAAAAAAAAAAAAACAAAAAAACGACTCTGATGGTCTTCTGGAGATCAGGTTTGGATTAGGTTGAATCTACAGATTAATTTTAACAATATTGAATTTTTCAACCCTGAACAGATTATCTCTCTCCATTTTTATAAGTCTTTAATTTTCTTGGTAATATTTTGTAGTTTTTTGTGTATAGGTCTTTTTATCTTTTATGATATTACCTGTTGTTATTTTTTATTTTTCAATTCAGTTTCAATTTTTTAATTAATTAAAATTAATTTTTAATTCTTAAGTTTTAATTCTTTTGTTGCTAATATGTAGAAATACAGTTGATTTTTGTATAATGATTCTGTGTCCTCCAAACT
>NW_025413219.1:0-2456 GCF_002201575.2 Neomonachus schauinslandi
TCGGGCTCTAAATAATTTGACTATATTTGATAATGCTGCTAGAAAGAACGGGGTTCATGTATCACTTTGAATCACTATTTCTGTATCCTTTGTGTAAATACATATTGTTGCAATTGCTGGATTGTAGGGTAGTTCTATCTTTATTTTAAAATATTTTTATTGTTATGTTAATCCCCATACATTACATCATTAGTTTTAGATGTAGTGTTCCATGATTCATTGCTTGTGCATAACACTCAGTGCTCCATGCAGAACGTGCCCTCCTCAATACCCATCCCCAGGCTAACCCATCCTCCCACCCCCCTCCCCTGTAGAACCCTCAGTTTGTTTTTCAGAATCCATCATCTCTCATGTTTCGTCTCCCCCTCCGATACCCCCCCCTTCATTCTTCCCTCCTGCTACCTGTGTTAAGGGTGATTATTTCTTGGGAGAAGAAATGTGTCTTCTTTTCTTCATATTCAAATGATTATTTTACTAAATAAACATAATCTGGCTAATACCTAAAGAACTGTTTACTTTAGTACCAAATATATTAGTAGTAAATGGGAAGATTTCATGTGAGATTTTAACATTTTTATAATATGCACACTACAATAAGATAAACGTGGTCTATCCAGGAAAATGAAAGAATTTAAAGGTGTCTCAAGGACCCAGACATTTCTCTTGTGGTTTCTGCCTTTCGAGGCATCCTTATAAATGGGAACCTATCCCACATAATGAAAAGACTTCATTTTGCGGTTTTCCAGAATCTTTGCATTGTCAGAAACATTCCTTTGTAATAAAAATGTTATTTTTATAAAAAATTGAAAACCATTATGAATCACTCTTCTGTTCTGTAAGCAGACACAAAAGGCCATATTGTAGGACTCCAGGCACAGGAAAATCCCAGAACAGGTAAACATCAGAGACAGGGAGAAGAGCAGTGGTCTCTGTGATGGGAATGTTCTAGAAGTGAATGGTTGAGCAACACTCTGAGTGTAGCTCATGGCACCTGGATATACAATTGAAAAGGATCAGAGGGGCGCCTGGGTGTCTCCAGTCCTTAAGCTTCTGCCTTCTGCTCAGGTCATGATCCCAGGGTCCTGGGACTGAGCCCCCATCGGGCTCCCTGCTCAGCGGGAATCCTGCCTCTCCTCTCCCACACCCCCTGCTTGTGTTCCGTCTCTCGCTGTGTCTCTCCCTGTCAAATAAATAAATAAAAACTTTATTAAAAAAAAAAAAAAGGAAGAAAAGAAAAGGATCAGAGTAGGGGTGCCTGGATGGCTCAGTTGTTAAGCGTCTGCCTTCGGCTCAGGTCCTGATCCCAGGGTCCTGGGACTGAGACCCCATCAGGCTCCCTGCTCAGCGGGAAGCCTGCTTCTCCTTTCCCACTCCCCCTGCTTGTGTTCCTGCTGTCGCGCGCTCTCTCTCTCTCTGTCAAATCAATAAATAAAATCTTTATTTTAAAAAAAAGGAAAAGAAAAGGATCAGAGTAAAATTTATGTAATCTCAGATTCTACTTTATTTAAGGAACAAAGTACATGAAGCCATTATACAGGTGCATACAGACCACAAACACTACAAAGAATGCAATGACAGGGGAGGGGAAGCCGTCCTTCGGGGCTGTAGCTAGCACAAGCTGCTGCTCGCGGGCCGGGGCTGGTTGCTCCACTGAGGCAGGGGGCTGCTCGGGCCCGGCGGCGACCCCAGGACCAGGGCCTGGACTCTGCTCGACCTCCGGGTTGGGCATCGGTGCGGGTGGCTCTTCCAGCGCAGGAGCGTGAACAAGCGCTCAGACTAGCACCTGCACCGGCGCCCAGGGGCCAGGGGCGCCCCTGCTCTCCCTAGTGGCTGAGCCCCCGCAGCAGGGATGGGCTCGGCCCACGGGGGCTCTGAGGCGACAGCAGGGGCCACAGCGGGAGCTGGGCCCAGTTCTTGCGCTCCTTTCGGATCTGGCTCCGGGGCTGGTGCTGTAGCTCCAAGAAGAGAAAGTCTCCTCGGCCTGATGGGCTTCCCACGACCCTCCTACATGAAGGAAACTTTTCCCTCCGCTCAGTGCTGTCTGAGTCCAGGATCCGATCCCTAGGAGGTCTCCCCGGACGGCAGGCCATGGGGACAGGGATCTGGGACTACGCACTGCTCCCGGCCCAACCGCACTCTACGGAGGCTTGTTCTGCGTGGCCCGCCCGGTCCCCTCCACGGGCCCTCGCCAGGCACCCCAGGCCCTCCTCACCCCCAGCCTCTGGCTCTGGGGGCTCCAGGGGTTGCAGCTGTGACAGCAGACGCTGGGCACAGCGTTCCAGGTCCGAGCCTGGCATATGGAGGCCCATGTACGTGAGCAGCACGTTCAGGCAGGGAAATTCTGGGCGCTGGAAAAAGTCCTGGGGATATTGGTCCAGCCATGTGCCCAGGATGGAGGAGATGGTCCTGGGGACAGACAGGTAGGCAGGGAGTCAGAGGACAAGGCACCCTCCCAC
>NW_025413220.1:0-2454 GCF_002201575.2 Neomonachus schauinslandi
TTTTTATTGATTTGGAGTGTGGGTTCTCTGTGCCTTCTGGACTTGAATGCCCATCTTCTTCTACAAATTAAGGAAGTTCTCACTATAATTTGTTCAAATAATCTTTCTGCCCCTTTCTCCTGATCCTCACCTCCTGGGACCCCTATAATATAAATATCATTTCACTTTATGGAATTGCAGAGGTCTTGAAATCTTCCTTTATGATCTAATAGCTTTCTTTCTCCTTTTCAGCTTTCTAATTTTCCATCATTTTATATCAAAATCACTGATTCTTTCTTCTGTCTCATTCATCCACTTTGTAAGGCTCCACTTGAACTACATCTCACTAATAGCCTTTCTTTTGTTGGCCTGAGTAGATTTTAGTTCTTTTATGTCTATGTAAGGGATTCTCTAGTGTCTTCTATGCTAGTTTCAAGCCCAGCTAGTATCTTTATAATCATTGCTTTCAATTCTAGCTCAGACATCTTCCTTCAAACCATATGGATTTCATCCCTAGAAGTGAGTACAACCTCTTATTCTTCTTTTGGGGTGATTTTCTCCATCTCCTCATTTGGTCCATAAAAAAAGGGAAGTAAGAAAGACATAAAACAGCAATCACAACAACAGCAGAGAAAAACAACAAACAAAAAATGAAAACCAAATCAAACAAACTAAAGAAAAAACCTACGTACTGGTTGTGTTTAGGACTGCTTGTTAAAAGAAATTAGATGCCAGGTGGTGGAGCAAGCTGGTGGAGGAGTAGGAGACCTGGATTTCATCTGGTATCAGGAATTCAGCTGGATAGGGATCAAACCATTCTGAACACCTACAAACTCAACAGGAAATCGAAGACAAGAATAGCAACAACTCTCTGAACAGAAAAGCGACCACTTTCTGGAAGGTAGGACGTGGGGAGAAGTGAATCCGGGGTGATATTTCAGAGGATAGATGGCGGGGGAGACGCCACAGCTCGCCACTTCTGGCAAGTGATAGAGCCACGGAGCACAAAACCAGAACTTTTAAAAGTCGTCTCTGCTGAGGGACATCGCTCCAGTGGCTAAGCGGGGCATGGAACCCTCGCAGGACAGTGTGGTCTCAGGACCCTCGGGGGTGTGGCAAGCTCCCAGGTATCAGAACAGGGAAGCGGGCTGCAGAGATGGAGCTGAGGTGCGGGCTGTCAGCTAGGGGTTGCCATAAACCTTGATCCGTGGCACAGTCAGGCCACTGCTCCTCCAGCAGGCACCCAACAAGCAGCAGATCCGGGGAGACTTCCCTTCCTCCACTGGGAAGAGTGGCACGGGAGTGCACTGCAGGGATCTGCTGGGTTTGGAGACTCCACACTGAGTCAGGTGCCAGAGATAGAAATGCTGGGTAACAGGCCGGGTGAGCATGGAGTGCGGACGGAGACAAGGGAGACGGGAGTGACTGACTGCTTTTCTCTGGGGGCGCATTGAGGCGTGGGGCCCCGAGTTCTCAGCTCCTCCGGGGCGGAGATTGGGAGGCCACCATTTTCACTCTCGGCCTCCAAAGCTGTACAGAAAGCTTGCAGGGAACAAAAGCTCCCAAGAGCAAACCCAAGCAGATTACTTAGCCCTGACTGGCAAGGGCGGAGCAATTCTGCCTCTGGCAAAGACATTTGGGAACCATGACAACAGGCCCCTCCCCAAGAAGATCTTCGAGAACAGCCAGCCAAGACCAAGTTTACTGATCAATGAGAATGGCAGAACTCCAGCGCTAGGGGAATAATGAACAAAGAATCCATGGCTTTTTTACCATGAGTCTTTAGTCTTTCAAAGTTACTTTTTTTTAACTGTCTTTTTTTTTTTTAATTTTTCTTTTTCCCTTTTTCAACTAACATCTTATCAATCCCTTTTTTAAAAAACATTTTTATTGTTCACTTTTAGAGTCATATTCTATCCCTTCATACTGGTTACCCTTATTTTTGGCATATATATATAAGTTGTTCTCTCTTAAAAATTTTGAAATAGTTTCTTCTAACAGATCAAAATATACCCTAAATCTCTAGTGTATGGTTTTGTTCTACTCTCCTGCCTCTTCACATTCTCTCCCTTTTTTTTATAAATCCTCTTCTTTCAATTTTCAAACAACTTCTTATCAATTCCTTTTATAAAATTTTTTATAATTTTCATCTTTACAGTCATATTCCATCCCTTCATCATATCAACCCTTATCTTTGTACATATATAAGTTTTCCTTTCTTTAAAATTTTGGGAGGCACTTTCTTCTAACAGACCAAAATATACCCAAATCTAGTGTGTGGCATTGATCTGTGCACGAGCCTGATCATATTTGATCATATTCTGTTTTTTTGTTTTGTTCTGTTTTTGTTTGTCTTCATCTTATTCTTTTTCTTTTTTTCTTTTTTTTTCACTTTCTTTTTTCTTTCTTCCCCTTTCTTTTCCCCTGTCTTCAGGTCATTTCTGATTTGTTTAGAGTATGTTTTCTGGGGACGTT
>NW_025413221.1:0-2453 GCF_002201575.2 Neomonachus schauinslandi
TATTAGCTAGGATCTTGTTGAGAATTTTGGAATCCATATTCATCAGGGATATTGGTCCGAAATTCTCCTTTTTGACGGGGTCTTTGCCTGGTTTGGGATTAAGGTAATTCTGGCCTCATAGAATGAGTCTGGAAGCTTTCCTTCTGTTTCTATTTTTTGAAACAGCTTCAGTAGAATAGGTATTATTTCTTCTTTGAATGTTTGGTAGAATTCCCCAGGGAATCCATCAGGCCCTGGACTCTTGTTTTTTGGGAGGTTTTTGATCAGTACTTCAATCTCGTGACTGGTTATTGGCCTATTCAGGGTGTCAATTTCTTCCTGTTTCAGTCTTGGGAGTTTATAGGTTTCCAGGAAGGCATCCATTTCATCCAGGTTGTTCAGCTTATTGGCATATAGTTGTTGATAATAATTTCAAATAATTGTTTCTATCTCCTTGGTGTTAGTTGTGATCTCTCCCCTTTCATTCATAATTTTATTAATTTGGGTCCTTTCTCTTTTCTTTTGGAGAAGTCTGGCCAGTGGTTTTTCGATATTATTAATTCTTTCAAAGAACTAGCTTCTAGTTTTGTTGATGTGATCTAGTGTGTCTGGTTTCTAATTCATTAACCTCTGCTCTAATCTTAATTATTTCTCTTCTAATGCATGGCTTAGACATTGTTTGTTTCTTTTTCTGTAGTTCTTTAAGGTGTAGAGTTAGTTGGTGAATTCGGGATTTTTCTATTTCTTTGAGTGAGGCTTGTATGGCTATATATTTCCCCCTTAGGACCACCTTTGCAGTATCCCATAGGTTTTGGACCGATGTGTTTTCATTCTCATTGGTTTCCATGAATTTTTTAAGTTCTTCTTTGATTTCTTGGTTGACCCAAATATTTTTTTTAAAGATTTTATTTAGTTATTTGACAGAGAGAGACACAGCGAGAGAGGGAACACAAGCAGAGGGAGTGGGAGAGGGAGAAGCAGGCTTCCCGCTGAGCAGGGAGCCCGATGCGGGGCTCGAACCCAGCACCCTGGGATCATGACTTGAGCTGAAGGCAGATGCTTAATAACTGAGCCACCCAGGCACGCTGACTGAAATATTTTTGAGCAGAGTGGTCTTTAGCTTCTAAGTGTTTGAATTTCTGCCAAATTTTTTCTTCTGATTGATTTCCAGTTTTAAAGCATTGTGGTCAGAGAATATGCAGGGAATAATCTCAGTCTTTTGGTATCAGTTGAGACCTGATTTGTGACCGAGGATGTGGTCTATTCTGGAGAAAGTTCCCTGTGCACTCGAGAAGAATGAATATTCTGTTGTTTTAGGGTGGAATGTTCTGTATATATCTATGAGGTCCATCTGGTCCAATCTGTCATTCAAAGCTCTTGTTTGTTGATTTTCTGCTTAAATGACCTGTCTATTGCTGAGAGTGGTATATTGTGGTCTCCTACAATTAGCCTATTGTTATCAATATGAGTCTTTATTTTGGTAAACAGTTGGCTATACAGAGGGCTGCTCCCATGTAGGGGGCATAGATATTTCAAAATTGTTAGATCTTCTTCTTGGATAGACACTTTAAGAATGATAGAGTGTCCTTCTGTGTCTCTAACTACAGTCTTTTTTTTTTATTCTTATGTTAATCCCCATACATTACATCATTAGTTTTAGATGTAGTGTTCCATGATTCATTGTTTGTGCATAACACCCAGTGCTCCATGCAGAATGTGCCCTCCTCAATACCCACCACCAGGCTAACCCATCCTCCCACCCCCCTCCCCTCTAGAACCCTCAGTTTGTTTTTCACAGTCCATCGTCTCTCATGGTTCATCTACCCCTCCGATTTCCCCTGCTTCATTCTTCCCCTTCTGCTACCTTCTTCTTCTTTTTTTTTTCTTAACATATATTGCATTATTTGTTTCAGAGGTACAGATCTGAGATTCAACAGTCTTGCACAATTCACAGCGCTTACCAGAGCACATACCCTCCCCAGTGTCTATCACCCAGTCACCCCATCCCTCCCACCCCACCCCCCACTCCAGCAACCCTCAGTTTATTTCCTGCAATTAAGAATTCCTCGTATCAGTGAGATCATATGATACATGTCTTTCTCTGTTTGACTTATTTCACTCAACATAATACCCTCCAGTTCCATCCACGTTGTTGCAAATGGCAAGATCTCATTCCTTTTGATGGCTGCATAATATTCCATTGTATATATATACCACATCTTCTTTATCCATTCATCTGTTGATGGACATCTTGGCTCTTTCCACAGTTTGGCTATTGTGGACATTGCTGCTATAAACATCGGGGTGCACGTACCCCTTCGGATCCCTACTTTTGTATCTTTGGGGTAAATACCCAGTAGTGCAATTGCTGGATCAAATGGTAGCTCTATTTTCAACTTTTTGAGGAACCTCCATACAGTTTTCCAGAGTGGCTGCACCAGCTTGCATTCCCACCAACAGTGTAGGAGGGTTCC
>NW_025413222.1:0-2451 GCF_002201575.2 Neomonachus schauinslandi
GCCTACCTCAATAAGTAAGAAAAATCTTAAATAAACACCTAACCTTACACCTAAAGGAACTAGAAAAAGAATTCAAACAAACCCCAAACTAGCAGAAGGAAAGAAACAGTAAATATTAGAGCAGAAATAAATGAATTATGTAGAAAATGAATAAACAATAGAACAGATCAACAAAACCAGGAGTTGGTTCTTTGAAAAGTTCAACTAAATTGATAGTTCTAGGGGCACTTGGGTGACTCAATAGGGTAAGTGTCTGACTCTTGATTTTGGCTCAGGTCATGATCTCAGGGTTGTGAGACTGAGACCCGTGTGGGGCTTCCCTCCCAGTGAGCAGTCTGCGTGAGATTCTCTCTCTTCCTCTCCCTTTGTCCCTCCCCCCACTCTCTCACAAACTCTCTCTAATATTTTTAAAAATGGACAGAGTTCTAGCCACCCACTTCAACAACAACAACAAAAAAAAGTTAAAGGACACAAAAATCAAACATGAAAGAGGAGAAATAACCAAAACCACAGAAATACAATTATAAGAAAATATGATGAAAAGCAACATGCTGACAAATTAGCCCAAACAGAAAAAAATAGATAAATTCCTAGAAACATATAACCTGCCAAAACTGAAGCAGGAAGAAATAGAAAATTTGAATAGATTGATTTCAACAAGTTGACTGAATCAGTAATATAAAAAACTCCCAAGAAACAAAATTATAAGACCATTTGGCTTCACAGGTAAATTCTAACAAAAATTAAAAAAAAAAAAAAAACTGTTACATCTAATCCTTTCAAATAATTCCAAAAAATAGAAGAAAGGAAAACTTCCAAATCTATTCTATGAGGCCAGCGTTACCCTGATACTAAAACCAGATAAATAAACCACCATAAAAGAGATCTGCAGGCTAATATCTCTGATAAATATAGATGCAAAAATCCTCAACGAAACACTAGCAAACACAATCCAACAATATATTAAAAATGTCATTTTATTCCGAGGATGCCAGTGTGGTTCGGTATTTACGCATCAATTAACATGATACATAACATCAGTAAGAGAAAGGTTAAAAATCACATGATTATTTCAAAAACACAGAAAAAGCATTTGACAAGGTACAATATCCATTCATGATAAAAACCTTCCACAACGTAACTTTAGAGGTAAATTATATAGAGACATCATAAAAGCTATATATGAAACCCCACAACAATCACCATACACAATGAGGAAAAACTGAGATTTTTCTTCTGTGGTCACGAACAAGACAGCAATGTCCACCCTCACCACTATTATTCAGCATAGAACTAGAAGTCTTAGCTACAGCAAATAGACAACAAAAATAAATAAAAAGCATCTGAATTGGTAAGGAAGTAGTAAAACTTTTGCTATTTGCAGGTAATATGGTACTGTATATAGAAAACCTGAAAAAAAAAACACCAAGAAAATACTAGAACTGATCAATTACTTCAGTAAAGTCACAAGATACAAAATCAATGTGGAGAAATCCACTGCATTTCTACATACTAATAATAAAGCAACAGAAAGAGAATTTAAGAAAACAATCCCATTTTAAGTTGCACTAAAAACAATAAAATGCCTAGGAATAAACCTAACTAAAGAGGTGAAAGAATTTTACTCTGAAAACTATAAAACATTGAAAGAAATTGAAGACAAAACAAATAAATGACTTGGCTTTCCATGCTCATGGATTGGAGAACAAACACTGTTAAAATGTATTACCCAAAGCAATCTATACATGTAATGCAATCCTATCAAAATTCCAATAGTATTTTTCACAGAACTAGAACAAAAAAGTCCTAAAATTAAATGGAACCAGAAAAGACCCTGATAGCCAGAATGGTTTTGAAAGAGAAATATTACAATTCCAGATTTAAATGATATTACATTGCTTTTTAATAAAGACAGTATGTTACTGGCACAAAAACAGACACATAGATCAACAGAACATAATAGAAAAAAAATAAACACAATTTTAGAGTAAATCAATCTTCAAAAAAATCAGGAAAGAATGTCCAGTGGGCAAAGGAACATTTCTTCAACCATAGTGCTGGGAAAAGTGGTCAGCTACATGGGAAAGAATGAACTGGATCACTTTCTTATGCCATACACAAAAATAAATTCAAAATGAATTAAAGACCTAAATATGAGACCTGAAAACATAAAAATGCTAGAAGAAAGCACAGGCAGTAATGTCTCTGACATCAGCTGTTACAACATTTTTCTAAAAGTTTATTTTTTCAAGATTTTTTTATTGATTTGACAGAGAGAGGGAAAGAGATAACAAGAACAGGAACACAAGCAGGGGAGTGGGAAAGGGAGATGCAGGGTTCCCGCTGAGCCAGGAGCCCGATGTGAGGCTCAGCCCAGGACCCTGGGATCATGACTTGAGCCAAAGGCAGACGCTTAACGACTGAGCCACCCAGGCGCCCCTAGCAGCATTT
>NW_025413223.1:0-2451 GCF_002201575.2 Neomonachus schauinslandi
CAGTCACCAGACAGAAGAGCGACCTCTCCTGAAGTCTCTCTCCCCCCCTGGCCTGGGAAGGCTGTCCCTCCGCTTCTGGGGGACTAAGCATTGCTGCTGCTGGAATGGAGGTGGGTGCACGACACAGCCCACTCTGTGCTGACTGTCCCTTATTTCCCAGCCCAGAGAGTCCCCACCTGCTAATTACATCTACCAGGCCTGCCTCCACCAAAGCTGGCCTCACAGAATCTCTACCCCACCCCCAAAGGGTCTGGAGCAAATCATTAAAATATCAGGTTTCCAGCCCCTGGGGGATGAGTAGGTGCTAAAAAGAGGCCAAGCTGGATTTGTCAAAAACCAATCAACTCACACACCAAATATCCCTGCTTGGTGCAGGCAACCAGCCTGGTGTTTAGGGGTTTGAGTGGCAGTGGGAAGGGTACAGAGAGGGCTCTGGGAAAGCGCTTAACCCCAGGGCACCAATTAGTTGCCCTCAGGGCCAGACAGAGCCATGGGGAGCCAGGGAAATTACCCTGTGGAGAACCTACAAGTTCAGTTCTTCACCAACTGCGGAAGTTTTTGACGGCTCAGGCTTTCAACCTATAGCATGGGGTCAGTCTTGCTCACCTCTTACAAGGGTTACATGGGTCCAGAGCTGTGGTAGAACTTTGCAAGCTGCAAGGCGCTAAGGAAATGCAATTCATTCATGCGCTCCTTCAATCAAGAAAGTCTTCTTAGAGCACCCCCTGTGTGCCAGCCCCAGGGAGGCGGCAGGGTCCTACCATTCTGCCCTTGGCTGCCATGTCTTCCTTTCTCGGGGGTTCTCCCTTGGCCTCTGTGACCACAGCTTAGTCTCCTGCACTGGATCTTCTTCTGCCTGACCCTGGATGTGAGGGTTCTTTGAGCTCTGCCCTGGGTGCTGTTCTCCGTCCTCCCCTCTCCTCATTCTCTCTGGGTGACATCTTCTACTCCCATGGCCTTGACTGCTCTCGCAGCAGATAGCTCCCAAGATCTAAATCTCCAGTCCGGACTGGTCGTGCTCACTTCTGGTCTCGTGTATCTGTCCATCCCCTGACTCCCCCTCGGATGGCCCTTAACATCAACTCATTGAGAACAGATCCTCTTCCCGGGCTCTCAGAAGCTCCTCCTCCTCCTGTGCATCCTGTCTTAGTAAAGGGCACTGCCTTCCACCCAGTTGCCCAAATCAGAAATCTGGGAGTCATGCTCATCACCTCCCTCCCTATCTCCTCACCTGCCTCCCAATGAGCCTGGTCTTGCAATTCTTCTGTTAGAGCTTCTGGCTTTGGTTGTCTTTCTCAGCCCCACTGGGGCACATCTCAGCAGCCTCTCAGCTGCTCTCCCACCCTCACTTCCGCCTTTCTTGACTCCTCTGCTCGTCGCCACAATGATCTTGCTGAAATGCAAGTCTGATTCCACCCCCCCCCCTCGATTTCCAGGAGACCTCTGTTCCTATAGGCTATTTCCCTGCATAGGGTACATAGGGGAGCCCCTCTGAAGCCTGGGCTCCATGTGGTCTCGCTGCTGAAGGGCCGCCTTCCAGTGGTTTTCACCTACTTACCAGCCTAGGTCCAAGCAAGTCACTTAGCACCCTAGGCCTTAATTTCCTCATCTGTCAAATGGGGACAATATGTGCTTCATGCACAGGATTGTTGTGAGGTTTGAATGAAGTCAAGAAGGTTCGATTTCACCAACAGGGTCATGGCCATCTCAGAGTGTGTGTGTGTGTGTGTGCGTGCATGCACAGTGTGTGTGCATGCTAGGGAATACAAAGAATTACAGGGGAAACATGAGTGCTCGCTTTGGCAGCACATATACTACAGGGGAAACATGAGGCACGTTCTCATAATATTACTTTTACTCAATTCTTAAGGCCCAATGTCTGTCTGTCTATCTATCTATCTATATCTATCATCTACTTATTTTTCCAATATATTTTATATTAAAACAAACATGGACATATCATGGAATCAAATGCAGATTTCGCATCCACATAAAAGAGAAACATGAGCTCCGGCAGACGCCATTGGTGGCCTGCCCACATCTCCTCACCCACAGGACTTCAGGTGTCACCACTTATCTCCGAAACACTGGCACCAGCATTTCTGTGGCTGTAGAAACTCACTCCTCCTACCCCGTGCAGGCCAGAGGGCCAGGAGGTGAACAGCCTCTGCTGACAGCCCTCAGCCAATGAGCGACTAGAGTTGGTATATCAATGCTATAGCTCCCATGTTCTTAGGGGTAGGGGGTAGGGTGGATGGATAGCTCTGAGGTGTGTGGGCTCTAAGAATGCATGGGCTCTGAGGTGTGGAAGCTCTGAGGTGTGTGGATTCTGAGGTGTATAAGTTCTGAGAATGCATAGGCTCTGAGGTGTGTAAGCTCTGAGGCATGTGGGCTCTGAGGTACGTGGGCTCTGTGGTGTGTGGACTCTGAGGTGTATAAGCTCTGAGAATG
>NW_025413224.1:0-2450 GCF_002201575.2 Neomonachus schauinslandi
AATCCCCTCACCTGTATCATCTGCCCCTGACCCCTTCTTCCCCCTCTGGTAACCAACAGCTTGCTTCCTGCCTCTATGAGTCTGGTTCTGTTTTGTTTTGTTTCACTGTTTTGTTTTTTAGATTCCACATGTAAGTGAAATCCTAGTAGATTTATTTTTCTGTGATTCATTTCACTTAGCATAATACTCTTAGGTCCACTAAAGTTGTTGCAAATGTTAAGATTGCATTCATTTTTCCGGCTGAGTTATATTCCTTATGTATACATACCTCATCTTCTTTATACATTTATCAACAGCCACTTAGGGTTGCATCAGTATCTTGGTCCTTGTAAATAATGCTGCCAGAAACACAAGGATGTGTATATCTTTCCGGATGGGTGTTTTTTTGTTTTCTTCATGTATATACCCAGAAGTGGATTTGCTGGGTCATACAGTATTTCTATGTTTCATTTTTTGAGGACCTTCCATAGTGGCTACACCAATGCACATTCCCAGCAACAGTGCACGAGGGTTCCATTTTCTCCACATCCTCGCCAACACTTGTTATTTTTGTCTTTTTGGTAATAGCCACTCTGATAGGTAGGTAGTCATATCTCATTGTGGTTTTGATACCTGAGGATCAGTGATGTTGAACAGCTTTTCGGAAGCCTGTTGGCCACCTGTGTTTTCTTTGGGAAAGAGTCGATTCAAGTCTTCTACCCGTGTTTAAATCAGGTTATTTGTGGTTTGGCATGAAGTTGTATAAGTTCGTTACATATTCTCAGTATTAACTCCCACTGGATGTACCTTTTGCGTATGTTTTCTCCTTTTCACTGGGTTGCCTTTTCCTTATGTTGTAGGTTTCCTTTGTTTTGCAAAAGCTGTTCAGTTTGCTATGAAGGCACTTGTTTATTTTAGCTTCTGTGGCCCTTGCCTGAGGGGACTGGTCCAAAAAGTATATCCCTAAGACCAATGTCAAAGAGCTTCCTGACTATGTTTTCTTCTAGAAGTGTTATTGTTTCAGTCTTAACTGTCAAGTTTGTAATTGATTTTGAGTTTATTTTTGTGTATGCTGGAAGACAGTAGTCCAATTTCATTCTTACGCATGTCCGGTCTTTCCTGCACCCTTTATTGAAGACACTGTCCTTCCCCCCTTGTATGGACTTGCCTCCTTTGCCATCAGTTGATGGACCTTTATATGCATGGCTTCTCCTGGGCTCTCTGTTCGATTCTATTCACCTGTATGTCTGAGTGCCCTACTGTTTTGATTATTAGAGTTTCGTAGTAGAGTTTGAAATCAGGCAATGTGATACCTCCGTGGAGGCTGCAGTTCTCAACTGGCCAGAGTCAGAACCCGTTTGGACCCACTCTGGATGGGGTCCCGGGCCTGACCAGCAGTAAAGGCTCCCCAGTGTGTCTTGCTGGAAGATGCCCTACCCAGCCTGTCTGGCTCTGTCCTGGCAAGATTGGTTTCTCTATCTCTGCCCTCAAGGGAAAACTGTGTAATTAGAGTTTGGAATGAGGCAGGTGGCCTTGTGCCCCCAGAAGCCTGCTCCGGTGACCGGCCTCTCCCGTTTCTTGCCCTGTTGATGCACAGCGTGTTCATGCGCAGTAAGAACCCCATCAGCCAGGCTTGGGCAGGCCTAGGTAGCTCAGGCTGCCTCCCAACCACCTGCATACCTTCCAGGGTAGAGGGAGTCAACCCCCCAAATTTTTCGGAAGCAGCTTTTAAGTGGTGACAGTCAGCCTGATGCGGTCCAAGGCTTCCCACACTCAGTATTCCCAGGTGTCTCATATGGGGCCGGGGCTGCTTTTGTCAGTTGCCTGCTCCATCCTGGCAAAGCAGTGCAGATACTCGTGGTTCTGCTGTAGGGGAAAAGATGAGCATTTGTGTAGCTTATTGCTTGGATGTCGGAGTATGTCGAGTACCCCGTCGATCTCATGGTTAATCTTGGTGTGTGGGCCCCACCACCCTGGTGACCAGGGACCAGCCCCAGCTCCAGGGGCCTGAAGTGCGCTCAGTGCCTTGGGTGAGCTGAGAGGAGAGCGCTGCGCATGTGCCAGCTTGGGGCAGAGTAGCCAGTGATGTGGAACAGGACAAGCGTGGGGAGAGTTCGCCTGAATGCAGGGCTTGAGGTTCCTTGACTATGACCCTGTAGCATCCAGTCAGGACGAGAGTGACCTGGGGGCAGCGAGGACAGGATCAGCAGTCAGCCACAGAGAGGAATGAGACCCCTGTGCTCTGGACCAACCGGGCTGACCTGCTGGAGATCCCAATAACACCTGGTACCCGTCTTCGTAGGCAGAGACCTCAGCCACATCTCCACATTCCTGGGCACTTACACAGCTTTTGCCACCACCCCGAGGTGCTGGACCTCTTCTTTACAACGTGAGCACCCTGCCCCTCCACAGCCCAGTGAGATCTGGCCACTGCCTGGTTGTGAGTCTTGGGAATGTCACCAAACTTCCTC
>NW_025413225.1:0-2450 GCF_002201575.2 Neomonachus schauinslandi
CAGTCACCAGACAGAAGAGCGACCTCTCCTGAAGTCTCTCTCCCCCCTGGCCTGGGAAGGCTGTCCCTCCGCTTCTGGGGGACTAAGCATTGCTGCTGCTGGAATGGAGGTGGGTGCACGACACAGCCCACTCTGTGCTGACTGTCCCTTATTTCCCAGCCCAGAGAGTCCCCACCTGCTAATTACATCTACCAGGCCTGCCTCCACCAAAGCTGGCCTCACAGAATCTCTACCCCACCCCCAAAGGGTCTGGAGCAAATCATTAAAATATCAGGTTTCCAGCCCCTGGGGGATGAGTAGGTGCTAAAAAGAGGCCAAGCTGGATTTGTCAAAAACCAATCAACTCACACACCAAATATCCCTGCTTGGTGCAGGCAACCAGCCTGGTGTTTAGGGGTTTGAGTGGCAGTGGGAAGGGTACAGAGAGGGCTCTGGGAAAGCGCTTAACCCCAGGGCACCAATTAGTTGCCCTCAGGGCCAGACAGAGCCATGGGGAGCCAGGGAAATTACCCTGTGGAGAACCTACAAGTTCAGTTCTTCACCAACTGCGGAAGTTTTTGACGGCTCAGGCTTTCAACCTATAGCATGGGGTCAGTCTTGCTCACCTCTTACAAGGGTTACATGGGTCCAGAGCTGTGGTAGAACTTTGCAAGCTGCAAGGCGCTAAGGAAATGCAATTCATTCATGCGCTCCTTCAATCAAGAAAGTCTTCTTAGAGCACCCCCTGTGTGCCAGCCCCAGGGAGGCGGCAGGGTCCTACCATTCTGCCCTTGGCTGCCATGTCTTCCTTTCTCGGGGGTTCTCCCTTGGCCTCTGTGACCACAGCTTAGTCTCCTGCACTGGATCTTCTTCTGCCTGACCCTGGATGTGAGGGTTCTTTGAGCTCTGCCCTGGGTGCTGTTCTCCGTCCTCCCCTCTCCTCATTCTCTCTGGGTGACATCTTCTACTCCCATGGCCTTGACTGCTCTCGCAGCAGATAGCTCCCAAGATCTAAATCTCCAGTCCGGACTGGTCGTGCTCACTTCTGGTCTCGTGTATCTGTCCATCCCCTGACTCCCCCTCGGATGGCCCTTAACATCAACTCATTGAGAACAGATCCTCTTCCCGGGCTCTCAGAAGCTCCTCCTCCTCCTGTGCATCCTGTCTTAGTAAAGGGCACTGCCTTCCACCCAGTTGCCCAAATCAGAAATCTGGGAGTCATGCTCATCACCTCCCTCCCTATCTCCTCACCTGCCTCCCAATGAGCCTGGTCTTGCAATTCTTCTGTTAGAGCTTCTGGCTTTGGTTGTCTTTCTCAGCCCCACTGGGGCACATCTCAGCAGCCTCTCAGCTGCTCTCCCACCCTCACTTCCGCCTTTCTTGACTCCTCTGCTCGTCGCCACAATGATCTTGCTGAAATGCAAGTCTGATTCCACCCCCCCCCCTCGATTTCCAGGAGACCTCTGTTCCTATAGGCTATTTCCCTGCATAGGGTACATAGGGGAGCCCCTCTGAAGCCTGGGCTCCATGTGGTCTCGCTGCTGAAGGGCCGCCTTCCAGTGGTTTTCACCTACTTACCAGCCTAGGTCCAAGCAAGTCACTTAGCACCCTAGGCCTTAATTTCCTCATCTGTCAAATGGGGACAATATGTGCTTCATGCACAGGATTGTTGTGAGGTTTGAATGAAGTCAAGAAGGTTCGATTTCACCAACAGGGTCATGGCCATCTCAGAGTGTGTGTGTGTGTGTGTGCGTGCATGCACAGTGTGTGTGCATGCTAGGGAATACAAAGAATTACAGGGGAAACATGAGTGCTCGCTTTGGCAGCACATATACTACAGGGGAAACATGAGGCACGTTCTCATAATATTACTTTTACTCAATTCTTAAGGCCCAATGTCTGTCTGTCTATCTATCTATCTATATCTATCATCTACTTATTTTTCCAATATATTTTATATTAAAACAAACATGGACATATCATGGAATCAAATGCAGATTTCGCATCCACATAAAAGAGAAACATGAGCTCCGGCAGACGCCATTGGTGGCCTGCCCACATCTCCTCACCCACAGGACTTCAGGTGTCACCACTTATCTCCGAAACACTGGCACCAGCATTTCTGTGGCTGTAGAAACTCACTCCTCCTACCCCGTGCAGGCCAGAGGGCCAGGAGGTGAACAGCCTCTGCTGACAGCCCTCAGCCAATGAGCGACTAGAGTTGGTATATCAATGCTATAGCTCCCATGTTCTTAGGGGTAGGGGGTAGGGTGGATGGATAGCTCTGAGGTGTGTGGGCTCTAAGAATGCATGGGCTCTGAGGTGTGGAAGCTCTGAGGTGTGTGGATTCTGAGGTGTATAAGTTCTGAGAATGCATAGGCTCTGAGGTGTGTAAGCTCTGAGGCATGTGGGCTCTGAGGTACGTGGGCTCTGTGGTGTGTGGACTCTGAGGTGTATAAGCTCTGAGAATG
>NW_025413226.1:0-2449 GCF_002201575.2 Neomonachus schauinslandi
AGATGGAGGAATTTAACACAAGAGAAAGGAGGTAGTACTCGTAGCCACAGATTTAGTCAATACAGATATAAGATATCTGAACTAGAACTCCAAACCAAGATTATAAAAATACTAGCTGGATTTGAATAAAGCATAGAAGACACAAGAGAATCCCTGACTGTAGACATAAAATTCTAAAATCTAGTCAGGCCGAAAATAAAACTGCTATTACTGAGATGCAGTCTCATGTGCAGGCCATAAAAATGAGGATGAATGAAACAGAAGAGGAAATCAGTGATACAGAAGACAAAGTTATGGAACATAAGGAAGCTGAACATGCGTACTATCACGACTGAAATAGGAAAGACAACTATTAGATTATGAAGGTAGACATAGGGAACTCAGCAACTCCATAAGTGAAATAATATCTGTATTGCAGGAGTCCCAGAAGAGGAGTAGGCAAAGGGGGCAGAAGGTTTATTTGAACAAATTAAAGTTCAGAACTTCCTTAAAGCAAGAAGACAAACAGGCATTCAAGCCAAGAGGCACAGAGAACTCCCCTCAAAATCAACAAAAAGAAGTCAACACCACAACATACTATAGTGAAACTTGCAAATTCCAAAGATAAAGAGAAAATCCTAAAAGCAACTTGGGACAAGATGTTCTGAAACTACAAAGGTTGACAGATAAGGCTGGTAGCAGACCTGTCCACAGAGACCTGGCAGGCCAGAAAGGATTGGCATATTCAATGTGCTATGTTGGAAAAATATGCAGCCAAGAATACTACATCCAGCTACGCTGTTTTTCAGATAAACAAAATTAAAGGAATTCATGTACACCAACCCAGCCCTGCAAGAACTATTAAAGGGGACACATAGACTAGAAAGAGGTCCCGAAAGTAACAAAGACCAAAAAGGAACAGAGAAAATCCACAGGTACAGCAACATTACAAGTAACACGATGGCACTAAATTCATATTTTTCAATAATTACTATCAATATAAATGAATAAAATGGTCCAATCAAAAGACAGAAGGTGTCAGAATGGATTAAAAAAATGTTATACAAAAAAAAAATAACTCATCATTATACTGCCTATAAGAGATTCATTTTAGATATAAAGACACCTCTAGCTTTAAAAAATGAGGGGGTGAGAACCAATTATCATGCTAATGGTCATCAAAAGAAAACTGGAATCTTATGCCAGAAGAAACAGATTTTAAAACAAAGATTAAAAGATATGTAGAAGGACAATATATCATCATAAAAGGGTCATCCAACCAGAAGATCTAACAAATGTAAATATTGATGCCCATAACTTAGGAGCAGTCAAACGTATAAATTAATTAGTAATCACCTTAAAGAATCTCACTGATAATAATACAATAATAGTGGTGGACATTAACACTCTACTCATAGCAAAGGATGAATTATCTAAGCAGAAGATAACCAAGGATACAAGGGCTTTGAATGACACACTGGACCAGCTGCACTTAATAGATATATTCAGAGCATTTCATCCTAAAGCAGCAGAAATTACATTCTTGTGTACACATGAAACATTCTCCAGAATGGATTACACACTTGGTCATAAGTCAGGCTTCAACTTCTTGAAAAAGTTTGAGATCGTGCCATGCATATGTTCAGACCACAAGGTGATGAAACTTGAAGTCAAACACAAGAAAAAATAGAAGGACCACAAACACATGGAAGTTAAAAACGTCCTACTGCAGAATTAATGGGTCAAATACAATTAAAGAATTTTAAAAATACATGGAATAAAATGGAAATATGGAAGAAAATGGAAATGAAAACATGACAGTCGAGAATAATTGGGATGCAGCAATGAGAGTGCTTTGAGGGAAGTATATAGCAATACAGGCCGCCCTCAAGAAACAAGAAAAGTATCAAATGCACAACCTAAGCTTACACCTAGAGAACGTGGAGAAAAAATAAAAATTAAAGTCTAAAACCAGCAGGAAACGAGAAATAATAAAGATTAGAGCAGAAATCATTGATAAAGATATTAAAACAACAAAAAAAAACAGAACAGATCAATGAATTTAGGAGCTGGTTCTTTGAAAGAATTCATAAGATTGCTAAAACTCAAGTAAGACTTATCAAAAGGAAAGGGAAAGGACCCAAATAAATAAACACCTAAATGAAAGAGGAGAGCTCACAACGAACACCCCATAAATGCAAACAGATATAAGAAAATATGACCAATTATATCTCAACAAATTGGGCAATCTGGAAGATATGGATACATTCCTAGAAACATAAACTACCAAAACTGAATCAGGAAGTTATAGAAAACCTGAACAGACCCCAAACCAGTACAAAGTATTCAATTAATAATCAAAAATCTCCCAACACACGAGTGTCCAGGGCCAGATGGCTTCCTAGGGGAATTCTACCAAACATTCAAAGAAGAATTAATACCTATATTTCTGAAACTATTACAAAAAATA
>NW_025413227.1:0-2449 GCF_002201575.2 Neomonachus schauinslandi
TTTTCCATTTCTTTGTGTCTTCCTCAATTTCTTTCATGAGTATTTTATAGTTTTCTGAGTACAGATCCTGTCTCTTTGGTTAGATTTATTCCTAGGTATCTTATGGTTTTGGGTGCAATTGTAAATGGGATCGACTCCTTCATTTCTCTTTCTTCTGTCTTGTTGTTGGTGTATAGGAATGCCACTGACTTCTCTGCATTGATTTTATATCCTGTCACTTGACTGAATTCCTGTATGAGTTCTAGCAATTTTGGGGTGGAGTCTTTGGGGTTTTCCACATAAAGTATCATATCATCTGCAAAGAGTGAGAGTTTGACTTCTTCTTTGCCAATTTGGATGCCTTTGATTTCTTTTTGCTGTCTGATTGCTGTGGCTAGGACTGCCAATACTATGTTGAATAGCAGTGGTGATAGTGGACATCCCTGCCGCGTTCCTGACCTTAGGGGGAAAGCTCTCAGTTTTTCCCCATTGAGAATGATATTCGCTGTAGGTTTTTCATAGATGGCTTTTATGATATTGAGGTATGTACCCTCGATCCCTATACTCTGAAGAGTTTTGATCAAGAAAGGATGCTGTACTTTGTCAAATGCTTTTTCTGCATCTATTGAGAGGATCATATGATTCTTGTTCTTTCTTTTGTTAATGTATTGTATCACATTGATTGATTTGCGGATGTTGAACCAACCTTGCAGCCCAGGGATAAATCCCACTTGGTCGTGGTGAATAATCCTTTTAATGTACTGTTGGATCCTATTGGCTAGTATTTTGGTGAGGATTTTTGCATCCATGTTCATCAGGGATATTGGTCTGTAATTCTCCTTTTGGATGGGGTCTTTGTCTGGTTTTGGGATCAAGGTAATGCTGGCCTCATAAAATGAGTTTGGAAGTCTTCCTTCCATTTCTATTTTTTTGAACAGTTTCAGAAGAATAGGTATTAATTCTTCTTGAAATGTTTGGTAAAATTCCCCTGGGAAGCCATCGGGCCCTGGGCTTTTGTTTGTTGGGAGATTTTTGATGACTGCTTCAATTTCCTTAATGGTTATAGGTCTGTTCAGGTTTTCTATTTCTTCCTGGTTCAGTTTTGGTAGTTGATACATCTCTAGGAATGCATCCATTTCTTCCAGGTTATCGAATTTGCTGGCATAGAGTTGCTCATAATATGTTCTTATAATTGTTTGTATTTCTTTGGTGTTGGTTGTGATCTCTCCTCTTTCATTCATGGTTTTGTTGATTTGGGTCATTTCTCTTCTCTTTTTGATAAGTCTGGCCAGTGGTTTATCAATCTTGTTAATTCTTTCAAAGAACCAGCTCCTAGTTTCGTTGATCTGTTCTACTGTTCTTTTGGTTTCTATTTCATTGATTTCTGCTCTGATCTTCATTATTTCTCTTCTCCTGCTGGGTTTAGGCTTTATTTGCTGTTCTTTCTCCAGCTCCTTTAGGTGTAAGGTTAGGTTGTGTACTTGAGACCTTTCTTGTTTTTGAGAAAGGCTTGTATTGCTATATACTTTCCTCTTAGGACTGCCTTTGCTGCATCCCAAAGATTTTGAATTGTTGTGTTTTCATTTTCATTGGTTTCCATGTATTTTTTTAATTCTTCTTTAATTTCCTGGTTGACCTATTCATTCTTCAGTAGGATGCTCTTTAGCCTCCATGTATTTGAGTTCTTTCCGACTTTCCTCTTGTGATTGAGTTCTAGTTTCAAAGCATTGTGGCCTGAAAATAGGCAGGGAATGATTCCAATCTTTTGGTACCGGTTGAGACCTGATTTATGACCTAGGATGTGATCTATTCTGGAGAATGTTCCACGGGTACTAGAGAAGAATGTGTATTCCGTTGCTTTGGGGTGGAATGTTCTGAATATGTCTGTGAAGTCTATTTGGTCCAGTGTGTCATTTAAGGTCTTTATTTCCTTGTTGATCTTTTGTTTAGACGATCTGTCCATTTCAGTGAGGGGGGTGTTAAAGTCCCCCACTATTATTGTATTGTTGTCGATGTGTTTCTTTGCTTTTCTTATTAATTGCCTTATATAATTGGCTGCTCCCATGTTAGGGGCATAGATATTTACAATTGTTAGATCTTCTTATTGGATAGACCCTTTAAGTAGGATATAATGTCCTTCCTCATCTCTTTTTACAGTCTTTGGTTTAAAATCTAATTTGTCTGATATAAGGATTGCCACCCCAGCTTTCTTTTGGTGTCCATTAGCATGGTAAATGGTTTCCACCCCCTCACTTTCAATCTGGGGCTGTCTTTGGGTCGAAAATGAGTCTCTTGCAGACAGCATATCGATGGGTCTTGTTTTTTAATCCAGTCTGATAGCCTGTGTCTTTTGATTGGGGCATTGAGCGCATTTACATTCAGGGTAACTATTGAAAGATAGGAATTTAGTGCCATTGTATTGGCTGTAAGGTGACTGTTACCGTATATTGTCTGTGTTCCTTTCTGGTCT
>NW_025413228.1:0-2447 GCF_002201575.2 Neomonachus schauinslandi
CAGAATCCATGAAAATAGAATCAGAGAAATAAGTGACACCATGAGGCGTTCCAATGTCAGAATAATTGGAATTCCGGAGGGAGTGGAGAGAGAGAGGGCTAGAAGATGTATTTGAGCAAATCGTAGCTGAGAACTTCCCTAATCTGGGGAATGAAACAAACATTTGAGTCCTAGAGCAGAGAGGACCCCTCCCAAGATCAAGGAAAACAGGCCAACACCCCGGCACGTAATAGTAAAACTTGCAAATCTTAGAACCAAGGAAACCATCTTAAGGGCAGTTAGGGGGAAGAGAGTCCTTACGTACAGAGGGAGAAACATCAGAATAATGTCAGACCTATCCACAGAGACCTGGCAAGCCAGAAAGGCCTGGCAAGACATATTCAGGGTACTAAATGAGAAGAACATGCAGCCAAGAATACTTTATCCGGCAAGGCTTTCATTTAGAATGGACGGAGAGATGCAGATCTTCCACGACCAGCAGAAACTGAAAGAATATGTGACCACTAAGCTGGCCCGGCAAGAAATATTAAGGGGGGTTCTATAAAAGGAGAAAGACCCCAAGAGTGATCTACAACAGAAATTTACAGGGACAATCTATAAAAACAACATCTTCACAGGCAACATGATGACAATTAATTCATATCTTTCAATAATCACTCTCAATGTGAATGGCGTAAACGCTCCCATAAAATGACACAGGGTTGCAGATTGGATAAAAAGACAGGACCCATCCATATGCTGTCTACAAGAGACTCATTTTGAACCTAAAGATACATCCAGACTGAAAGTGAAGGGATGGAGATCCATCTTCCATGCCAGCGGACCTCAAAAGAAAGCTGGGTAGCAATTCTTATATCAGACAAATTAGATTTTAAACCAAAGTCTGTAATAAGAGACACAGAAGGACACTATATCATTCTTCAAGGGTCTATGCAACAAGAAGATCTAACAATTGTAAATATCTATGCCCCCAACATGGGAGCAGCCATCTACATAAGCCAACTGTTAACCAAATAAAGAGTCATATTGATAACAATACGTTAATTGTAGGAGACCTCAATACTCCACTCTCAGCAATGGACAGATCATCTAAGCAGAAAATCAACAAGGAAACAAGAGCTTTGAATGATACATTGGACCTGATGGACCTCATAGATATTTATAGAACATTCCACCCTAAAACAAGAGAATACTCATTCTTCTCAAGCGCACATGGAACTTTCTCCAGAATAGACCACATACTGGGTCACAAATCAGGTCTCAACCGATACCAAAAGATTGACATTATTCTCTGCATATTCTCAGACCACAATCCTCTAAAACTGGAACTCAATCACAAGAAAAAATTTGGAAGAAATTCAAACACTTGGAAGCTAAAGACCACTCTGCTCAAGAATGTTTGGGTCAACCAAGAAGTCAAAGAAGAACTTAAACAATTCATGGAAATCAATGAGAATGAAAACACATCGGTCCAAAACCTATAGGATACTGCAAAGGTGGTCCTAAGGGGAAATACATAGCCATCCAAGCCTCACTCAAAAAAACAGAAAAATCCCGAATTCACCAACTAACTCTACACCTTAAAGAACTAGAGAAAAAGCAACAAACAATGCCTAAGCCACGCATTAGAAGAGAAATAATTAAAATTAGAGCATAAATCAATGAATTAGAAACCAGAAACACAGTAGATCAGATCAACGAAACTAGAAGTTGGTTCTTTGAAAGAATTAGTAAGATTGATAAACCACTGGCCAGACTTATCCAAAAGAAGAGAGAAAGGACCCAAATCAATAAAATTATGAATGAAAGGGGAGAGATCACGACTAACACCAAGGAAATAGAAACAGTTATTAGAAATTATTATCAACAACTATATGCCAGTAAACTGAGCAATCTGGATGAAATGGAGGCCTTCCTGGAAACCTATAAGCTGCCAAGACTAAAACAGGAAGAAATTGACAACCTGAATAGGCCAATAACCAGTAACGAGATTGAAGCAGTGATCAAAAACCTCCCAAAAAAAACAAGAGTTGAGGGCCTGATGGATTGCCTGGGGAATTCTACCAAACATTCAAAGAAGAAATAATACCTATTCTACTGAATCTGTTTCAAAAAATAGAAACAGAAGGAAAACTTCCAAACTCATTCTATGAGGCCAGCATTACCTTAATCCCCAAACCAGGCAAAGACCCCATCAAAAAGGAGAATTTCAGACCGATATCCCTGATGAATATGGATTCCAAAATCCTCAACAGAATCCTAGCTAATAGGCTCCAACAATACATTAAAAGGATCATCCACCACGACCAAGTGGGATTTATCCCCAGGATGCAAGGGTGGTTCAACATTTGCAAATCAATCAATGTGATAGAACACATTAATAAGAGGAGGGAGAAGAACCATATGGTCTTCTCAATTGATGCAGAAAAAGCATTTGACAAAATACA
>NW_025413229.1:0-2217 GCF_002201575.2 Neomonachus schauinslandi
GATTGTTTTTGGTCCCTCTACCTCACTTTCTCTGTACAGAGGTGTAGCCCTCTCACTCAGACATTCACAATACAAAAAAGATCCAGGGGTAATAGGACAGGGATGCAATTGATGTATGGAGGTTCTTACATGCAATATTTGTTTACATCATTGTGCAAGAAAACAGGGATGGTGGATTTCAAATGGAAGTGTTTTCATGATTTAGAACTCATATTAATAGAAACTGAATGCTAGTTCTTAAATAACTCTTAATAAATGTTATTCTTACTGAATAATATTTAATGCATTGAGTATATCAAATAAGTTACATGATGTATTAGTATATTAAAATACATAATTATATGATTTATTAAATACTAAAATACATTGGTTTATGTTTCTGTTTTATTGAGGTATAATTGATATAGTTCTACTGTTCTTAGGTGTACTGCATAAAAATTTGATATATCTATATATTATAAAATAATTATCAAAATAAGTTTAGTTATCATCTGTCACCACACAGAGCTACAATTCATTTTGTTATGATGAGAACTACTAAAACCTACACTCTCAGCCACTTTCTTATATACAACAGACCATTGTTAACTACAGTCACTATGCTCTACATTAATTACATCACAGGACTTACTTATTTTTAACTTATGTATCATATAACTAGAATTTTTACCTCTTGAACACCTACACCCATTTTGCCTATAAATTTTTATGAATTTTTGATAACTGCTTGTAACCTTGGAATTATAATTTTACTGTTTCATGAAATATAAAAGTTATATGGGTAGATCCCATATAACGTGATTGTATTATAAAAGTCAATTTTTATAAGTTCTTAGAATTTTTCATGGGAGGGAACAGTACATTTCTGGATGTATGTATTTATAAAACAAATACCTGTAAAACTTTTTAAATTTTCATTGGACGTTTGGAAAAATCCACTTTCCACTCTTGATGGATAGAAACTTTGATTTTCTTTCTAAAGATATGACTAATGGATAATCTCTAAGCATTGAATATTGATATAGAAAACACATGCTTCAAGCATTTTTATTACTATCTTTAATGGAGAAAGTTACTTTGAGCATATTTTTCATTGCCTTCAGAACATCTTTATTCCTAAAACTGTAGATGATAGGGTTCAGTGTGGGTGTGAGGATGGTATAGAATATTGCCAAATATTTGTCCTGGCCCGGAGCGTGGTATGATTTGGGTCTCATGTATGTGAAAATAAATGGCCCATAGTACATTGTGACCACAATCATGTGGAAGGAACCAGGTAGAAAATGACTTTTTCTGTGCTTCTGATGATTTCATTTGAAGAACAGTAAGGAGAATTTGGACATAAGAAGCAAGGATTAGGGAGGAAGGGACAAGGAGAAAAATTAAGCCACTTACATAAACTCCTCGTTCATAGAGTGTTGTGTCCACACAGGACAACTTCAACATGGCAGGGACTTCACAGAAAAAGTGATCAATGGCTCTTGGGCCACAGAAGGGAAACTGGAGTGCATAAGCTGTGTGGACTATGAAGTTGATGGTCCCAACAATCCAGGACCCTCTAGCCATGAGAATGCGGACATAGTCATTCATAAGAATGGGATAGTGCAGTGGGTGACAGATGGCTACATAGTGATCATAAGACATTGCCGCCAGGAGAAGGCACTCACCACCCAGGAGGGTGAGGGATAGAAATATCTGGAAGCCACAACCTGCGAATGAAATAGTTCTGCTGCCTGACAGAAAGTCAGTGACCATTTTGGGAACAATGTTGGAAATATGCAAGATGTCCATGAAAGACAGATGGCTGAGCAGGAAATACATTGGAGTATGGAGTCTTGAGTCCCTGAGGATGAGGATCATGATTGTGTTTTCTGTTAGGTCATAATAAAAATGATGAATATAAAGGACATGAAAACTAGACTTGATTGAGAAGAAGAAAAGAGTCCTAAAAGAATGAAATCACTGGTGAAACTGTGATTCTCATGCCCCATGATGAACTCCACTCTTTTCCTAAAATAGAAAAAAATAGAGCTAAAATGCAGTGGCGTAAATCTCAAACTCATTTACATTTAGAAGCATAATAAAATGAGAGCGATGCATATTTTGCAGTTCAAGTCAACAGACTCTCAACCAGCTTTGGAAGTGGGCTTGGTTTACAACATGGCCATTTATTTGTTTGAATCAACTGATGATATGGGTCTATTGAGAAAGCTGTTA
>NW_025413229.1:2317-2446 GCF_002201575.2 Neomonachus schauinslandi
TGTACTTAAAATCTCAGTAACCCCCGACTTGCCTATTTCTCCTTACTGTGCTGTCCTTTGATGTATTTTGCAAATCACTTTTCATCTTTTACATATTCAATAAACTTATGAACTAAATTTATTTTTTAT
>NW_025413230.1:0-746 GCF_002201575.2 Neomonachus schauinslandi
GCGGGGACACGTGGGGCTTGATGGATGCCTTTCCAACATTCTGTGGTCTGTAAACTTTGTCCTGGCAGTTCTGAGTGCTGGACTATCAGAAACCCATCAGTGGGGATACTTTCAAAGATAGCAGGAGCTGTAAGAAACTACAGGAGTAACGATAATTTTGATCAAAAATGAGAGTTCTGGGTGAAGAAGTACAGTGGATGTTCCTCATAGTCACCCGTGGCGGGGGAAACAGGACAATTCATACACCCTTACAGTGTTCAGATGAATTAGTTGACAGGTAAATCCAAACCTTTAAACTTTGTTTCAGAAGCGACAAGTTGAGTGTCATCGTCGGAAAACAGGCAGCTGATGGTCCATTGCCAACGTGACCCTTTCGTCCAGATGATTTTTCCAGACTCTCTGGGTATGACCCAAGCCATATATCTGAAAGCACGTCGTACATGTGGACTCACAGAGTCAGGTAGGTGCCCCGGAAGTCTGTTGTGTTGGAAATGTGAGCCCAACAAGTTTTTCTGGTTTGCTGGTCACCAGGGACACCTGATGTCACCCCACACAAATGTCAGTGGTTCACGCTCTTGTTCCTGGTCCTGTGAGGACATGTGGTGTCTGAGGGGAGACAGTGTTTCAACTGAAGGGGTGTTTGCTTCTGCCGGTACCCTGGTGATGGTGGATTTTGATTTGTATTTTCTTTTCTTCCTTTTTCTTTCTTTCTTTCTTTCTTTCTTTCTTTCTTTCTTTCTTTCTTT
>NW_025413230.1:933-2445 GCF_002201575.2 Neomonachus schauinslandi
CTTCCTTCCTTCCTTCCTTCCTTCCTTCCTTCCTTCCTTCCTTCCTTCCTTTTCTTTCTTTCTTTCTTTTTTGTAGTATCTTCAAGCTCCATGAGGAAAGGAAGAGAGGACAAAATGTGGTTTGGATCCCCTTCATTCTACTTGGCCCGTAAAGTACAGACATGGAGTCATTTCCATTGAACACAGAACACAGGGAAGAAGAAAGGATGCAGGTGGTGAATATGGACCCAGCCAGTGACGCTCTGAATCTTCAGCTGCAACATCTGGGCCATGCTGGCCACCGGCAGGCTGCCAGCAAACAGCACCACAGGCTGTGGGACCCAGAGATGCTGCTCCGGGAGGGACCTCGCTCCAGTCTGTGCTCTGTCAGCTGTCCCACCGCCCACCCACATCCACCCCCACCGAGTCTGAGGACCTCCAGGCCCCGGTGGACACCGTGAGGATCGTGTCCTGCTGGATGGACTGCCCCCACCTCTCCTCTCTGGCCTCTCGCACGAGCTGGGACCAAGCCGAACCCGTCCCAGCGCCCCCTCTCAGCGCCTTAACTGCACACATAATTCCAGCATTCACTTCCGGTCTCCACACAGGCTCAGCCTATACACATCTCCTTCTATTAAAGGTCTTTCCCGCCACATGGGTGCTGCAGCAAGAATCATGAGAGTCACTATTGAATCTTTGGTCCCCCCTGCCCCACGTGGAATTTGTCACCCAAACCTCTCCGGGTCCCCCACCTGCCCCGACATTTCTCCTATTTCTCTACCACTTTCTCCTCCACCGTGACCACGAGTCCAAATTGTCATTTCCTACGTGGACCTGGCAGGGTCTAACCAGCCTTGCAGGCGTGAGGTTCCTACTGTTGCCGTAACAAATTACCACAACCGCGGTGGCTTCACACAACACAACTTGTTAATCCTAGAGTTTTGTAGGTCAGAAGCCTGACACAGAGCCACAGGGATCGCCCAAGACAGTCTCCCCATTTAAAGGCCAGCCTAGTAACAACCTTAATTCCCCGTTGCCTTGTCCAGTCACGTATTCACAGGCTCTGGGGAGCAGGGTGTGGACATCCTTGGGGGTCACTTCTGCCTATGACAGCTTCCACTGTCTCCTCTCTCTGGGGTCTTCTCTGCGCGCAAGCAGAGCGATACCACTAGAATAACGTCATGTAAATAGATCATGTCGCTTCTAGAAAACAGATCAAACAACGAATAAACAGTCTCTTTAGACACGTCCGACTGCACTTCGAATAAGACACAGGGTCCCTCATGTGGCCTCCAAAGCCCTGCATGATGGACCCCCAGGCTTCAGGCGCACTGGCCGCTCCAGGTTTGAGGGGAGGTGGGTGTGAGTAGAGAGGGTGGGTCTCCCTGTCCTTTCATTCCTGGGGGTAGATCCCCTTTCTTGTAATTGTGTGGTGGGGTCATGAAGGCTCAAACCTTCCGTGTAGCTCTTTTTTTTTTTCTTAAGGTTTATTTATTTATTTGAGAGAGCGAGATTGAGAGAGAGAGAGAGAGC
>NW_025413231.1:0-2445 GCF_002201575.2 Neomonachus schauinslandi
TATCTGGTTAGTTGGTTAATTATCTAACTGGTTAATTAAGACATGTTCAAATAAATTTATGCCCCAAATTACTCTGAAGTACAGCATCACCTGTGAATAAAATAGGAAACATCTCCTTTAATTGTAGGGATTAATTGTCTTTTCCCTAAAGCCTCAAACTTTAATTTTTCTTATCTATAAGTATCTATGGTAGTACAATTAGATGTACATGCAAATGACTTTCTCTTTTATATTTATGTGACATTTGTCTTTTCCTTACAAATTCACTCTTTCAAAGACAGCAATAGATTAATGATTACCAAGATGATTATGTTTGGGATTTATTCATAATCTCTACAATATCGAATCCTTATTTAGTTTTTATGTAAATTAATTGGTAAGCAGGGCAAAATTTTTAAATGGGCAGTATCTTTTGTAAATATTAGCACTGTTTTCAGTGTCTAGCATATATGACCACTAACCATTATATCACTAAATGATAGAGATTCTTTTCATCAAAATAGCTATAAATAAGACATTATAATAAGCTTATGAGTTTAGTAAGTTATTAGTTACTGCTCCATTTTATTACACAATTTATGTATAGCATAACATATTAATGAGTAGGATATTTCTAATTTTCTGTTAATATCATTTATGGCCTCATGCATGCGGCAAGACTTTAGTAAATAATATAAAGGTAGTACATTTTGGCTCTGAGATAACTGAATCCATAACTTTATAACTCTCAACAACTGTTGATTTTTGTTTCAGTTCTTCCATGAGATACTATTAGTTATTTTAGGGGCAATAATTAGAGTCAATCACAAAAAGGTGAACATTAATTTTGTTTAAATTTCAAGTTTATTAATGGTACTGATCAGAAACTCTTTTAAACTTTTGGATTAATTCTGCAAACTCACTGTTCAGAGGGATCACAACCAACACCAAGGAAATACAAATAATTATAAGAACATATACAAGCAGCTATATATATGCCAACAAATTAGGCAATCTGGAAGGAATGGATGCATTCCTAAAAACATATAAACTACCAAAACTAAAACAGAAGGCAAGAGAAAACCTGAACAGACCCAAAAGCAGCAAAGAAATTGAAGCAGCAATTAAAAATCTCCCAACAAACGAGAGTCCAGGGCTAGATGGCTTGCCAGGGAAATTCTACCAAACATTTAAAGAAGAACTTAGATCTATTCTTCTGAAGATGATTCCAAAAATAGAAATGGAAGGAAAACTTGCAAACTTACTCTATGAGGCCGGCATTATCTTGATCCCAAAAACCAGACAGAAACCCCAACAACAAGGAGAAATACAGACTAATATCCCTGACGAGCATGGATGCCAAAATACTCATCAAGATACTAGCCAATAGGATCCAACAAGATATTAAAAGGATTATTCACCATGATCAAGTGGGATTTATTCCTGGGTTGCAAGGGTGGTTCAACATTTGCAAACCAAGAAACATGATATATCACATTAACAAAAGAAAAGATAAGAACCATATGATCCTTTCAAGTAATGCAGAAAAAGCATTTGAAAAATACAGCATCCTTTCTTGATTAAAACTCTCCACAGGGTAGGGATAGAGGGAACATGCCACCATATCACAAAAGCTATATGCCAAAAGCCCACAGCAAATATTATTCTTAATGGGGAAAAACTGAGAGCCTTACCCCTAAAGTCGGGAACATGGCAGGGATGCCCACTCTCACCGCTGTTGCTCACCATAGTACTGGAAGTCCAAGCCTCAGCAATCAGAAAAAAAAAGAAATAAAAGGAACTCAAATTGGAAAAGAAGAAGTCAAACTCTCACTCTTAGCAGATGACATGATATATTATGTGGAAGACCCCAAAGACTCCACCCCAAAATTGCTAGGACCCATACAGGAATTCAGCAATGTGGCAGGATATAAAATCAATGCAAAGAAATCATTTTCATTTCTATATACTAATAATGAGACTGAAGAAAGAGAAATTATGGAGTTGATCCAATTTACAATTGCACCAAAAACCGCAAGATAACTAGGAATAAACCTAGTCAAAGAGGTAAAGGATCTGTACTCTAAAAACTACAAAATACTTATGAAAGTAAGGAGGAAGACACAAAGAAATGGAAAAACTTCCCATGCTCATGGATTGGAAGAATATGCGTTGTTAAAAAGTCTATGCTACCCAGAGCAGTCTACACATTCAATGGATTCCTTATCAAAATGCCACCAACACTTTTCACGGAGCTGAAATAATTAATCCTAGATTTTGGATGGAAATGGTAAAGACCCCAAATAGCCAGAGGAATGTTGAAAAAGAAAATGAAAGGTGGTGGCATCACAATACCTGATTCAAGCTATATTACAAAGCTGTAATCAGCACAACAGTATGGTTCTGAAACAAAAATAGTCTCATAGATCAGTGGAACAGAATAGAGAGCCCAGAAATGGATCCTCA
>NW_025413232.1:0-2445 GCF_002201575.2 Neomonachus schauinslandi
TCTGTAGCCCAAGCAGGAGTCCACAGGGGTCACAGCGATGGATGGAATAGGGGCTCAGCAGGGTGAGCTGTGTGGGCGCCTCTGGGGCCCTGGGAAGTTGACCTTGACCCCTACAATGCCCAGGGGCCAGAGGCCCGAGGTACTGAGGTCTGTTTGCTGCTCTGTGCGGAGGGTGTGATCTGTCAGCACACAGAGCCATTTCACCTGGGTGACGGGCTGGGCAGCTTTCAGGGTCTACCCTGTGGAAAGTTTTAATCAAGAAAGGATGCTGTATTTTTCAATTTTTCAAATGCTTTTTCTGCATTACTTGAAAGGATCATATGGTTCTTATGTTTTCTTTTGTTAATGTGATATGTCATGTTTCTTGATTTGCAAATGTTGAACCACCCTTGCAACCCAGGAATAAATCCCACTTGATCATGGTGAATAATCCTACAATCTTGTTGGATCCTATTGGCTACTATCTTGATGAGTATTTTGGCATCCATGCTCGTGAGGGATATTAGTCTGTATTTCTCCTTGTTGTTGGGGTTTCTGCCTGGTTTTGGGATCAAGATAATGCTGGCCTCATAGAGTAAGTTTGCAAGTTTTCCTTCCATTTCTATATTTGGAATCATCTTCAGAAGAAGAGATATAAGTTCTTCTTTAAATGTTTGGTAGAATTCCCCTGGCAAGCCATCTAGCCCTGGACTCTTGTTTGTTGGGAGATTTTTAATTACTGCTTCAATTTCTTTGCTGCTTTTGGGTCTGTTCAGGTTTTCTCTTTCCTTCTGTTTTAGTTTTGGTAGTTTATATGTTTTTAGGAATGCATCCATTCCTTCCAGATTGTCTAATTTGTTGGCATTAGCTGCTTGTATATGTTCTTATAATTATTTGTGTTTCCTTGGTGTTGGTTGTGATCCCTCTGAACCGTGAGTTTGCAGAATTAATCCAAAAGTTTAAAAGAGTTTCTGCTCAGTACCATTAATAAACTTGAAATTTAAACAAAATTAATTTTCACCTTTTTGTGATTGACTCTAATTATTGCCCCTAAAATAACTGATAGTATCCCATGGAAGAACTGAAACAAAAATCAACCGTTGTTGAGAGTTATAAAGTTATGGATTCAGTTATCTAAAAGCCAAAATGTACTACCTTTATATTATTTACTAAAGTCTTGCCGCATGCATGAGGCCATAAATCGTATTAACAGAAAATTAGAAATATCCTACTCATTAATATGTTATGCTATACATAAATTGTGTAATAAAATGGAGAAGTAACTAATAACTTACTAAACTCATGAGCTTATTATAATGTCTTATTTATAGCTATTTTGATGAAAAGAACCTCTATATCATTTAGTGATATAATGGTTAGTGGTCATATATGCTAGACACTGAAAACAGTGCTAATATTTACAAAAGATACTGCCCATTTAAAAATTTTGCCCTGCTTACCAATTAATTTACATAAAAACTAAATAAGGAGTCGATATTTTATACATTATGAATAAATCCCAAACATAATCATCTTGGTAATCATTAATCTATTGCTGTCTTTAAAAGAGTGAACTTCTAAGGAAAAGACAAATGTCACATAAATATAAAAGAGAAAGTCATTTGCATGTACATCTAATTCTACTACCATAGATACTTATAGATAAGAAAAATTAAAGTTTGAGGCTTTAGGGAAAAGACAATTAATCCCTACAATTAAAGGAGATGTTTCCTATTTTATTCACAGGTGATGCTGTACTTCAGAGTAATTTGGGGCATAAATTTATTTGAACATGTCTTAATTAACCAGTTAGATAATTAACCAACTAACCAGATAATTAAAATGTAATCAATTTGCTAATTAATTTTATCTGTTAATAAATAAAAGTATCTCCTATCTTTAAAGATGTGTGATTACTGGTAACAAAGTGTTTAAGGCTGCAAATTAAAACATTTTTTTTTATGTTCCCTAGGGTTATATTCATTTATGAAATTTATTTTTATAATGCACACATTTAATTAAATTCAGCATTCTGTGAGTACGTATTAGGTATAAAAATTAATTGTTGCCAGTTCTCTAAACTGAGACAAATTCCCTGTAGTCACAAGTACACATCATGATGACATGGCCCATATGGTGGTAGGTGCTTTGTTGCAGTATCTGTGGTAGTTGGGAGGCTGGTATATTGAAACCATATGCTGAATGCACATGGAAAATAGAGAAATATAGCCATTTTGTGTCCCTCACCTGCAATCTGAGTTATAGTAGTCTTACATTTAGTTTTTTTATATTAAAACCATTCCTCATTGCATTGAAGGAAATCTTGAGAAACTACTTTGAGTATATGAGAAACATGTAAAAGTCATAATTAAGAGATATATCACATCAATATGGACTAAAATGTGGGACTCTGAGGCTCTTTCAACACAGAAGTACACAAACTTTAGAAAACTGGAATTTCGTAAT
>NW_025413233.1:0-2443 GCF_002201575.2 Neomonachus schauinslandi
CCACTGAGGCCTTGACTGATGCAGGGCTTTGATGGGACTCCCCTCTGTGGCCAACTCACAGTGCTACACTAAACATCCTACATGCCCTACTATCCTGAGCCCTCTCACCCAAGAAAACCTGTCTGTGCTCTCAAGAATTGGGTATGTTGTCAGAGATCACAGGATCGGTGCCGTTCACGCGGGGAGGTGGTGTCCATACTCAGCTAACAACCTGACCTGACATAAAACGTGTTCCGACATCATCGACTTCAATTCCTTGTATGGATGCCAAGGACCTTTTTACTGATTGGCCGATTGATTTATTGATTTGAGAGAGAGGCAGGGGGAGAGTGGGGAGAAGCAGAAGGAGAGACAGAATCCTCAAGCAGACTCTGCCCCTAAGTACGGAGCCCTACAAGGAGCTCAATCTCAAGACATTGAGATCATGA
This sequence comes from Neomonachus schauinslandi, assembly GCF_002201575.2. Classification (NCBI taxonomy): domain Eukaryota; kingdom Metazoa; phylum Chordata; class Mammalia; order Carnivora; family Phocidae; genus Neomonachus; species Neomonachus schauinslandi. The sequence continues at coordinate 429 of NW_025413233.1, forward strand.
CGGAGCCAAAACCAAGAGTTTTAGGATTAACCCAATGAACCACCCAGACACCTCATTGTTTTTTCTACTATGGGCCCTCTTTCCCACCTGTTGCCATAAGTCATTGAGATCTTGGGGATTTGGTCTGCGCTCCCACCCCCCAACCCTCCAGGTGGCTACAGAGCTGAGTGCATGTCTCCTCCGTTTCACCTCAGGATAAAAATGGCTCAGGCACAGAGAGGAATGAGACCCGCGTGCTCTGGACCAACTGGGCTGACCTGCTGGAGATGCCAATAACACCTGGAGCCCACCTTCATAGGCAGGGACCTCAGCCACATCTCCACATTCCTGGGCACGTACACAGCTTTTGCCACCACCCCGAGGTGCTGGACCTCTTCTTTACAACGTGAGCCCCCTGCCCCTCCACAGCCCAGTGAGATCTGGCCACCGCCTGGTTGTGAGTCTTGGGAATGTCACCAAACTTCCTCGAGCCTCGGTTTGCTCCTCTGATTGGGGCAGACTTATTATAGGGACTCAGTGGTGTCCTTTAGGGAAAGTACACCTGGGGTCCTGGCCCTACAGAAAGGCCTCCTAGAGGGGCTGTGGTTGTGCTCATTTATCATTGTCCTGCTCCTCACGAGGAATCCTCTGCCTCATCCCTCACTGTCACTATGGTCTCGAGCTGGGCTGTTTTGCCATTTGAAAGGGAGATTTGAGACTCCATCTGGGGTCCGTGTCTTGGGTGAAACCAGAGCAGGGATGCCTGGGGCTGAGCAGGGGGCCCAGGCCCACTCAGATATCTGTGATGGGGTGGTTGGGGCCCTTCCATTCATCAAGCCTTCACGAAGCCCCACCCAGTGCAGGCGCTTCCCTAGGAGCTGACTGGCGGGTGGCCAGACTTCATCCTCCCGAGGTTTCCATCAAAACCAAATTCACCTCCAGAAAATACTTTCAACACCAACCACCAAAAGCCTCTGGGATCCTGGCAGCCACGGAGGCCTGAGTTGCCATGTACCAGTGATTACACCGTGGGGGCAGATGGGGACAGGCATGATGGAGCTGAGGGCAGCTCCTTTTGTCTGCTATGGAGCGATAGAGCCCCATCTCCAGGCACCCCAACATTTGTTCCCAAACCACGTGTCAGTTCAGGGAGCTCCAGGCTGCCAGTGTCCACACTGGGGATTGTCCATGCCCAGGACACAAGCTCTGGGTGATGTCCAGTCCCAGGGCTTGCCTGGGTCTGATGGGGGAGCACCAGAGTTGTGGGATCCCAGCTGAGGGACATGTCACCCATATGGGATGTGACGAAGGCTTTCTGGAAGGACAACTGAATCAGGGGGAGCCGGGCTTTCCGGGCAGAGGGGACAGACTGAGGCAGAGGCCCAGAGCCCATGGCCCCAGAGGGCTCACAGTGGGCTAACTTAAACAGGTACAGCTAAGGATTACTGAGTGTCTTTTGAGAACATGAATCATGTCAGTCAATCCCAATAACAATTCCACGAGGAAGGTAGAAAGGCTGTCCCCTTTTGACCAATAAGGGAATCCAGGCTTTAAGGAACTTCCGACTTCCGTGATCCATAGTGAGGCCGAGGCAGGATTTGACTCCAGGTTCCTGCCACCCCTGGGGGCCCCACCTGACAAGAAGGCTGCATCCAGATGCTTCAGAACAGACTTCTCAGGTCTGAGGTTACATGAACCTTTGTGCCTGGTGCCAGGGAGAAACCTCCTCCTGCCCAGATGAAGGCTGGCTGGTACTGGGAGAGCCTCAGGGCCAAGGCCTGCCATCGTCAGACAACAGGCCCAGGCCCAGCCCCAGTCAGAGCGGGCACCACTGCCCCCTGAGTTCAGTGAGGTCCCCAGGCCTCGGGGTTTGGATGCGTAGTTTGCACACCTGAGTTCCAGGGAGGAGCCGTTTCGATGGAGCACAGAGTCCAATGGCAGAGAATCAGCAGTTCTAGCCCCTGCTTAGCCTCTTGGTAGCTGGGTGATGCCAGGCGGGGCTCTGAAGCTACAGACCCCATCCCTAAAACGGAGAA
>NW_025413234.1:0-2443 GCF_002201575.2 Neomonachus schauinslandi
CTGCATGTGCCTGTCCAATTTTCCCAACACCATTTGTTGAAGAGACTGTCTTTTTCCCATTGGACGTTCTTTCCCGCTTTGTTGAAGATTAGTTGATCATAGAGTTGAGGGTCCATTTCTGGACTCTCTATTCTGTTCCATTGATCTATGTGTCTGTTTTTGTGCCAGTACCATACTGTCTTGATGATGACAGCTTTGTAATAGAGCTTGAAGTCCAGAATTGTGATGCCACCAGCTTTGCTTTTCTTTTTCAACATTCCTCTGGCTATTCGGGGTCTTTTCTGGTTCCATACAAATTTTAGAATTATTTGTTCAAATTCAAAGATAAATTCAATAAAGAGATGGAAAGTATTTTAAAAAGCAGTCAGAGATGAACTCAGTAACTGAAATTAAATATATATATATATATACTAGAGGGAACTGACAGCAGATTAGAAGATGCAGAACAGATCAGTGATCTGGAAGACAATGTAATGGGGGAAAGCACCTAATCAAAAGAGCAAAAACAAAAACAAAAAATAATAAATGAGAATCAGTTAAGGGATCTCTTGGACAACATCAAGCATGGTAACATTTGCATTATGGGGGTCTCTATAAAGAAGGCAAAGATAGAGAAAAACAAGCACAGAGAATTTCCTGAAGAAATAATAGCTGAAAACTTCCCTAATCTGGGGAAGATACCCAGATCTAGGAGGCACATAGGTAGCCTCCAACAAAATCAACCAAAGGGAGTCCATACCAAGACACATAGTAATTAAAATAACAAAAAGCTCTGAAGAAAAAAAAGCATTTTTAAACCAGGAAGAGAAAAGCAAACACTTACGTACGAAGGAAAGTCCATATGACTATCAGCTAATTTTTCAGTAGAAATTTTGCACACCAGATGAGACTGACATGATATATTCAGAGTGCTGACAGGAAAAAAACTACAACTAAGAATACTGTAGCCAGCAAGGTTATCATTCAGAATTGAAGGAGAAGTAGAGTTCCTGAGACAAACAAAATTTAGAAGAGCCTATTACCACAAATGAGATTTACAAGAAATGTTAAAGGGAATTCTTTAAGTGGAAAGGAAAGCCCATAAGTGGAGTAAGAAAATTATGAAAGGAAAAAAATATCATTTGTAAAACAAACATATCATTTACCTAAAAAGCTAGTGCGAAGGTTAAAAGACAAAGTTGCTAAATCAGTTATATCTATGAAAATTATTTGGGATCCACAAAATAAAAGAATGTAAGATATACATACTTGGAGGGGCGAGCAAATATTTAGTGGTTTTAGAATGTACTCAAATTTAAATGATAATCAACTTAATATAGACTGTTATATGCATAGGATGTTATATATGAATCCTATGGTAAATGCAAATCAAAAAGCCTATAATACCCAAGAAATAGAAAAAGGAATCCAAGCATAACACTAAAGAAAGTCCTCAAACTACAAGGGAAGACAGCAAGAGAAGGAAGAAACAGAAAGAAGTACAAAGACAATCAGAAAAAAACAAAATTGCAGTAAGTACATATATATCAATAATATCTTTAAGTATATATGAACTATGAGCTACAACGAAAAGATACAGGATGACTGAATGGAGAAAAAACAAGACCATATATATGCTGCCTACTAGAGACTTACTTCAGACTTTAAAGACACAGACTAAAAGTAAAGGGATAGAAAAAGTTATTTCAGATGCAAATGTAAATGAAAAAAAAAAAGCCAGGGTAGCAATACTTAGACAAAGCAGACTTTAAAACAAAACTGTAACAAAAGAAAAAGGACATTACATAGTGATAAAGGGATCAATTCAACAAAAAGGTGTAATAATTTTACATATCTAATGTAACTAACATAGGAGCATGTAAATATATAAGGCAAATATTAACAGACATAAAAGGACAAATTGACGGTAATACAATAATAGTAGGAAACTTTAACACCCCACTTACATCAGTGGTTAGATTGTCCAGACAGAAAACCAATAAGGAAACAGTGACTTTGAATGACACTTTAGATCAGATGGATGTAACAGATATATACAAAACTTTCCATCCAAAGTCAGTAGTGTACACATTCTTTTCAAGGTCACATGAAACAGTCTGAAGAATAAATCACATGTTAGGACACAAACTAAATCTCAGTAAGTTTAAGAATGTTGATACAACATCAACATTGGGAACTAATCCTCTTTGATTTCATTGACCCACTGGTTTTTAGTAGCATGTTGTTTAGTCCCCATGTTTTTCTATATTTTCCAGGTTATTTTCTGGTAATTGATTTCTAGTTTCATCCACTATGGTTGAAAAAGGTGCTTGATATAACATCAACATTCTTAAACTTACTGAGATTTATGGTCAGCTAATCTTTGATAAAGCAGGAAAGAATGTCCAATGGAAAAAAGTCTCTTCAACAAATGGTGTTGGGAAAATTGGACAGGCACATGCAG
>NW_025413235.1:0-2440 GCF_002201575.2 Neomonachus schauinslandi
TACCTGGTTACTCTCTAAGTAAGGCAGAGTCTAAATGGCAAACACTACGTGTTGCACCTAAATTAACTCCCCCTGGAAAATAAGAAGAATCCAAATAAATAAAATCAAACAGCAAGCCACTAGGTTACAAGAGTCTCTTGATCACCACAGCCCCCTTTCCAAGGTAGCTGGGACTGGTTTATTGATTTTTCTCTTGGATTACCCACCACTATCGGATACATTTTAGAGGGAATGATAGGACTGACTACTCTGTTACTATACCTTACAATATACTTGGGGATGAAATTACTAATATCATACAGTAACATTTTTCTACATTTCTCTACATAAAAATATCCAAATTCTCAGACAGGGAGTGATCTCTGATAGCCCCTCCAATAGGACAAGAGGCCAACAGTGGCAAAGCCCCTACTGCACCCTAATTCAGCTTGGAGCAGTTATAGAACATGGACGTCTGCCCATGTTCCATAGAAATGGAATGAAGGATTGACAATGGGAAATGGTAACAGGAAAGAACTTAGCATGTCTGACTCCATGTTCCTTCTATTTCCCTTCTCCTATGACCTATTTCTCTTGCTTGTGCTTAGCCCAGCAAATAGGCATGTTACAGCTGAGATTTGCAAAAGCTGCTCTTTACCCAAAACCTACCTCAGCTGATGAGATAAAGAACTAGCCAAAGTGGTCATTTTCCCAATTCTTCAATATTGAGGAATGATCATAATTCACAGGGTAATTGTTAATAAAGTTAAAACTAGCAGAAAGTTTAAAGCTTGTTTTTCAGACAACTGTTTCCTCCTAATCAGCTTTGTGTCTTTTCAGACCCCACTAACAAGCCCACCAGTGGCCCCTGCAGAAGCCTGGACACAAGGTGAATGAACAGATATGGGTCCAGCCTATGAACTAGCAAAGCCCTGCATTCCTTACCTGAGACCCCTTCCAATTATAAATAAGTAAGTAAGTAACTAACTAAGTAAATATCTCTATATCTATACAGCCAAGCCTCAGAGTATGACCATAGCCCTCTGCTTGTCCTAAGAAAAGCTCCTATGCAGGGGCTGAATTTAGCCTCAACCTGATGTTAAGTCTCTACCCTAATATAAACATGTCAGTAAACACTGAAATTAGGTCTTCTATTAACAGCAAAACAGGGGCGCCTGGGTGGCTCAGTCGTTAAGCGCCTGCCTTCGGCTCAGGTCATGATCCCAGGGTCCTGGGATCAAGCCCCACATCGGGTTCCCTGCTCCGCGGGAAGCCTGCTTCTCCCTCTCCCACTCCCCCTGCTTGTGTTCCCTCTCTCACTGTGTCTCTCTCTGTCAAATAAATAAATAAAATCTTAAAAAAAAAAAAACAGCAAAACATTAACTACTAACCATCATGGATGAAGACAGACAGAGAATTCCACCACCCCCCCACCATTTTTTTCTGGTCACCAACCTCAGATGATTGTTTTAGCCAATTTCTCATCAAATTTCAAGCAACTTGATATAAAATATATAAAAACATGAAAAACCCACAATTCCTCATATTTTTCATTATAGTTATCATATACCTGAAGCAGTCTCAGCATAAGGAATATTTCAAAATTGGGGAGAGAGGAAAGATGGCTGAGGAGTAGGGGACCCTATTTCACTGGTCCCCAGAATTGAGCTGGATATCTACCAGACCACTCTGAGCACCCACAAAATCGCCCTGAGAGGTAAGAAGATCTGGATCTCTACAAACAGAATATCGCAGGAGGTTGGTTTCCAGGTACAAAGCAGGGAGCCATGATTCTGCGGGCAGATATCGGAGGATAAATGGCAGCGGGAGGGACCCTGGCTGTGGGGATCCTACACCTCCGGGGAGTGACAGCCTTGCTCCCTGGGGACAGGGCACAGACTCACAGATGCATAGTGGTGAGGAAAGGACTTTAGGGCAGGCCCTGGGGCAGAAACCCAGAGCAGTGGGGTAACGCATGAGAACTGGGAGCAGCTGGCAGTTTTAGAAGCACAAAGGTCAAAGACGAGCCCCGACCTGGAGGCAGGACTGTGGGTGCTAAAGAGGGGAGTACAACCCAGGCCGCTGCAGTTTATAATAGCACGGACAGAAACAGAGACAGTATGGCCTGGAGAGCTCACTGAAGAACAGACTGAGATCTCTCTGCTCTGAGGCAGAGGGTTGGAAACAGTCTCCTCTGCTCAGACACATGGAAGAGACATGGAAAGGCATGAGGGAAAGCTGCCAGAGAACAAAAGCACCCAAAACTAATTCCCACTGAGCCCATTCCCCACAACAGGGGGGCAGGGCAACTCTGCCCAAACAGGGTTGCCTGAGTAACAGTGCTGCCGGACCCTCCCCCAGAACACAGTCTGGGAAAACAAGAGGCCAGCAACCCTAATGTCCCTAGAAAACATGTGCATCTTGCTTGGGTTCTGGTCAATAATTTGGACTCTATACATTC
>NW_025413236.1:0-2439 GCF_002201575.2 Neomonachus schauinslandi
GGGCAGGCCGGGGGTCCCTCGGGCCTCCCTGGGCTCCTCACCTGGACTCTGGCAGGATGGAACCCCCGCACTCGGCAGCCCTGAGTCTGTGCCCCTTAGACCAATGCTCTCAGTCTCCGACATCCTTGAGCACTTGACGGATGGTTTGCGGGGCTTGTGCCTCACCTGCTCACAGGGCCCGGGGTCTCTCAGGGCCGCTGGCAGGGACACAGCAGGGTTCGGTGGCCCCCAGTGTTCTGGGACATGTGACCTCTCTGTCCTCACCCAGGAGGCCCTCCTCTACCCTTGTGTGACACACACAGTCATGGGGCAGATGCCTGATGTGAAGCTGTAGTGCCCTTGACCCTGGGGCAGGGTCGGAGGAGAAGCTCTCCTTCCCAAGGGTCCCTTGGCCAGCAGCCAGACTTCAGAAACATTCTGTTAAGGATTTAGTTTCCTGAAGAGGCTGAGCAGCTGCAGGAGGTTTGGGGTTAGGTCCTACGTTTTTAGGGTTATCCACTATTGCAGGGTCTGCTGCAGGGAGTTGTCCTTTGTCGTGCGCCATCATCGTTAGAAACACGCTGTCCATCTCTACCTAGTGTGTGTACGACCTAGGTTTATATATGACGTGTGTACATGATATGTGCTTAGGTACACGCACATGTACGTATCACATAGGTATGGACATTGACAGGTAAATATGCATTTATGTTCTGGTTATAGATGCATTTTTATAGGTATGTATTTATACATGAGTAGACTGTGTATATACTTCCTTTATGAAAGACTAACTGCTCATACTATATGGCATTTGGTTTTGATACTCACTATGCTATTTCCGGTCTAGTCTTTCTATCGTCTTCCAATAATTTTTTGAAAGGGCCATCCTCACCTAGTAAGCTGATCTTAGATAGCTAAAGCACAGAATCCAGAACCATCTGTCTCCATCAATGCCATGTTCTCTGCTGTCCTGATACTTCCCCAAGGCTACTGGCATGTGTCCTCTGAGGTCGTGCGTCAGATCTGTGCAAGGAACTAGGCGCAGAAGTTGAAAATCACTCCCAGTACCCATGTTTTCAGCTGCATCCAGGCAGCCTACCTTCCCTCCCCACATCCCTGCTGCTCCCCACGTCCCCGCCCCAGACACAAGAACCTGCTCAGCATTCTTAAGTGTCCCCCCAGGGCTTTCTCCTGTTTTCTTGTTCAAGTATTGCTGTTCATACTGTGTGTCTTTTAAAAGACTTTACATGTTTTAGAACACATTTAGGTGCACAGAAACAGAGAGGAATGTACACAGATTTCCCACTTATCAACTGCCACACACCTACATAGACTCCCATAATATCAACATCCCCCACCAGAGTGGCACAGTGGTCATAACTGATGAAGGTCCGTGGGCTCATCATAATCACCCAATGCCCATAATACCCACTAATGTTCACACCTGGTATTTGTTTTCTATGGGTTTGCACTAAAGCAGGATGACACGTATCCGTCAGGACAGTATCAGATATTTTCACGACTCTGTCGATTCCTTCCTCCCCACACAGCCCTGGGCAACCAGGGATCCTTTTACTGTCTCCATAATTTTCCCTTTATAGAATGTCATTGAGTTGGAAACATACAAAATGGAGCCTTTCCACACTGACCATTTCTCTTCGTAATACGCATTTCCGTTTTCTCCAGTTCTTTTCATGGCTTGATAGCTCATTTCTTTTGAGTGCCCCCTAATATTCCATTATCTGGATGTCCTAGAGTTTATCCATTAACCAACTGAAAGACATCTTGGTTGCATCTATGTTTAGGAAATTATGAGAAAAGCAGATATAAACATCAATGCGAAGGTTCTTGCGAGGACAGAAGTTTTCAACTTCTTTGGGTAAATACCCATATGGCTCCTGGATCATATGGTAGAATACATCTACATATGTAAGAAACAGCATCATTATCTTAAAACTGGTTGAACAATTTTGCGTACTCACCAACTGAGGATGAGAAATTCTGCTGGTCCACATCACCCCCAACATTTGCTTTGTCACAAGAGGAGTGACTGTTGGCGAAGGTTGATAGTGGGAGAGTATATGAGTAAGTGAGCCAGTTGATGCATGAGAATACATGACAGGATAATCTGCACACATATATATGTAATCTCCACGTATACACCGATAGAGTGCAACACTATACACGCTGGGAGACCTTGCCTCCTTGTGTGGGCTCTGGACCGAAATCACAGGGCATTGGCCTAGGGATGGGTTGGAAAGGAGAAAGAATAGAGCAGGCAAAGGACTGGGGTCAGGAACTGGAGAAAGAAAAGATTGTTGGTTCTCGCTTCTGATGCCTTCCCGGGCATCATTGCGCAAATGCCAAAGGCAAATGTGGGCGCGAGTGCCCTGAGGTCGAGACACCTGTTCGTGCATTGGCCTGGTTCTTCCAGAAAGGGGGGGAAACGTCCTCCCAGCC
>NW_025413237.1:0-2439 GCF_002201575.2 Neomonachus schauinslandi
AATCCCACTTGGTCATTGTGTATGATTCTTTTTAATGTGCTCTTGAACTGGGTTTGCTAGTATTTAATTGAGGCTTTTTTGCAACTACCTTCATTAGGGATATTTGCCTGTAGTTTTGTTTTTGTGGTGTCATTTTCTGGCCTTGGTTTAACAGTAACACTTCCCTGGTAAGATTGGTAAGATTATTTGCAAGTGTTGCCTACTCTTCTTTGATTACTGTTTCAGTCTTCCTGTTCTTTCTTCATTTAGATTTTTTATTTCTTTATGATTCAATCTTTGTAGGTTGGAAATTTCTAGGAATTTTTTTTTTCTTTTTCTGTTATACAAATTTTTGTAGAGTAACTGTTTTTTTTTTTTAAAGATTTTATTTATTTATTTGACAGAGACAGAGATAGCCAGAGCAGGAACACAAGCAGCGGGAGGGGGAGAGGGAGAAGCAGGCTTCCCCCCGAGGAGGGAGCCCGATGTGGGACTCGATCCCAGGACCCTGGGATCATGACCTGAGCTGAAGGCGCCCTAGAGTAATTGTTAATAGAAGTTTCTTATGATTCCTTGTAATTTTGTATTATCTGTTGCTATGTCTCCTCTTTCATTTTTAATTTTGTTTATTTGATTTTTGTCCTTGTGTATCTAACAACAACAAAAAATAATTTTATCTTTTCAAAACCAGCTGTTAGTTTACTGATGTTTTCTATTGCATTTGTGTTCTTGATTGCATTTCTTTCTTTTTTTTTTTAAGATTTTTATTTATTTGACAGAGAGAGACACAGTGAGAGAGGGAACACAAGCAGGGGGAGTGGGAGAGGGAGAAGCAGGCTTCCCGTGGAGCAGGGAGCCCGATGCGGGGCTTGATCCCAGGACCCTGGGGTCATGACCTGAGCCAAAGGCAGACGCTTAACGATTGAGCCATCCAGGCACCCTGATTGCATTTATTTCTGAGGTAATTTTTATTTCTTCTTTCTTCTGGTAACTTGGGGTTAGTATGTTCTTCTTTTGTTAGTTTTTGAGGTATATAAATTTATTTATTTGAAATATTTATTTTTTTATTGATGTAGGCTTTTAAAAAATATTGTATTTATTTATTTGACAGAGAGAGTACAAGCAGGGGGAGCAGCAGAGGGAGAGGGAGAAAAAGGCTCTCTGCGGAGCAGGGAGCCTGATGTGGGACTTGATCCCAGGACCCTGGGATCATGGGATCATGACCTCAGCTGAAGACAGAGGTTTAACTGACTGAGCCACCCAGGCGCCCCTTAATGTAGACTTTTATTGCAAGAAACTATTCTGTTAGAAATCCTTTTGCTGCATTATGTATATCATATTATATATTATATATACATATACATTATATATAATCTCAAATTATATTTTTGACCCATAGGTTGTTCAGGAGTGTGTTTGTATTTCGTATATTTGTAAATATTGCTTCTGCTATTGACTTCTATTTTCCCACCTATGGGATCAGAAAATATACTTGATATAGTCAGTTCTTATATGAGTTAAAACTTGTTTTATGGCCTAATATATAATATATCCTAGAGAATGTTCCATGTGGATTTGAGAAAAAAAATTGTGTATTGTTCTGATGTAAGACTGAAAATTCTTTATATGTCTGTTAGGTCCATTCTGTCTAAAGCATTGTACAAGTCAGTGGTTCCCTTAATGATTTTTCTCCCTGGATGATCCACCCATTGCTGAAAATGGGGTTTAAGTCACCTACTCCTATTGTATTGTGTCAATTTCACTCTTCATATCGGCTAATATTGGCTTTCCATGTATATCTGTGTGTTTCTATATTGTGTACATACACAACTCTTTATTATTAGCTATTGAACTTTTTTCTCTTGTGCCAGATTTTGACTTAAAGCATATATTCTCTTATATAAGCATATGTTTTCCTGCTATGTTTTGACCATTATTCGCATGGAAACTCTTCCGTCACCCTTTCAGTTTTACCCGATGTATGTCCTTAGAGATAAAGTTTGTCTCTCATACAGAGCATATTGTTGGATATTGGTATTTTGGTACTTTATCCATTCAGTCACTCTACATCTTTTGATTGGAGAATTTACTTATCGGGGCACCTGGGTGGCTCAGATGATTAAGCGTCTGCCTTCGACTCAGGTCATGATCCCAGGGTCCTGGGATCCAGCCTCACATCGGGCTCCTGGCTCAGCGGGGAGCCTGCTTCTCCCTCTCCCTCTGCCTCTCTCCCTGCTCATGCTCTCTCTCTCCCTCTCTGTATCTCTGTGTGTCAAATGAATAAATAAAATCTTTTTTAAAAATTTACTTATTTATTTATTTATGAGAGAGGGCACAAGCAGGGGAAGGACAGAGGGAGAGAGACAATCTCCTGATGAAGGGCTTGATCTCATGATCCTGAAATCATGACCTGAACTGAAATCAAGAGTTGGACGATTGAATGACTGAACCACCCAGGCA
>NW_025413238.1:0-2438 GCF_002201575.2 Neomonachus schauinslandi
AAGCGGGGGGTGGAACCCTCCGGGACAGTGTGGTCTCAGGACCCTCGAGGTCACAGAAAGACCGGGGGTGCCTGAGTGTGGCAGAGCTCCCAGATAACGGAGCAGGGAAGCCGGCTGCAGAGGCAGAGCCCAGGCGCGGGCTCTCAGCTCGGGGTTGCCATAAACCGCGATCCGCGGCACAGTCGGGCCACTGCTCCTCCAGCAGGGACCCAACAAGCGGCAGATCCGGGGAGACTCACCTTCTTACCCCAGGAGGAGCCGCGCGGGAGTGCACCACAGGGATCTGCTGGGTTTGGAGACTCCACCCGGGGTCGGGTGCCAGAGATAGAAACGCACGGTCACCGGCCCGGTGAGCATGGAGTGCGGCCGGAGACCAGGGAGACAGGAGTGACTGACGGCTTTTCTCTGGGGGGCTCACTGAGGAGCAGGGCCCGAGTTCACGGCTCCTCTGGGGCGGAGATTGGGAGGCCGCCATTTTCACTCTCCGCCTCCAAAGCTGTACGGAAAGCTCGCAGGGAACAAAAGCTCTGGAGAGCAACCCAAGCAGATTACTTAGCCCGGACCGGGCAAGGGCGGGGCACTTCCGCCTCCGGCAAAGACATTTGGGAACCACAGCAACAGGCCCCTCCCCCAGAAGATCAGCAAGAATAGCCAGCCAAGACCAAGTTTACCGATCAATGAGAACGGCAGAACTCCAGTGCTAGGGGAATACTGCACATAGAATGCATGGCTTTTTTACCATGATTCTTTAGTCTTTCAAAGTTAAGTTTTTTTTTTTAACTTTTTTTCTTTTTTCTTCTTTTTTTTTTTGAATTTTTCTTTTTCCCTTTTTCAACCAACAGCTTATCAATCCCTTTTTTAAAAAACATTTTTATTTTTCATTTTTAGAGTTATATTCTATCCCTTCATAGTAGTTACCCATATTTTTGGCATATATATATATAAGTTGTTCTCGCTTTAAAATTTTGAGATAGTTTCTTCTAACAGATCAAAATATACCCTAAATCTCTAGTATATGTTTTTTTCTACTCCCCTGCCTGATCACATTCTCTCCCTTTTTTTTTTCTTTTTTCTTTTTTTAAATCCTCTTCTTTCTTTTTTCAAACAACTTCTTATCAATTCCTTTTATAAAATTTTTTATAATTTCCATCTTTACAGTCATATTCCATCCCTTCATCATATCAACCCTTATTTTTGTACATATATAAGTTTTTCTTTCTTTAAAATTTTGGGAGGCACTTTCTTCTAAAAGACCAAAATACACCCCAAATCTAGTGTGTGGCACTGATCTATATACCAGCCTGATCATATTTGATCACATTCTGGTTTTTTTTGTTGCTTTTGTTTTGTTTTGTTTGTTTTTATCTTTATCTTTTTCTTTTTCTTTTTTTTTCTTTTTCTTTTTTCTCTCTTTCCCTTTCTTTCCCCAGTGCTTCAGGTCTTTTCTGATTTGTTTAGAGTATATATTCTGAGGACGTTGTTACTCTGCTAGCATTTTGTTCTCTCATTAATCTATTCTCCTCTGCACAAAATGACAAGACAGAAAAATCACCTCAACAAAAAGAACAAGGGTTAGTACCAACTGCCAGGGACCTACTCAATACGGACATTAGTACAATGTCAGATCTAGAGTTCAGAATCATCACTTTAAAGATACTAGCTGGGCCTGAAAAAAATATGGAAGTTATTAGAGAAACCCTTTCTGGAGAAGTAAAAGAACTAAAATCTACCCAAGTAGAAATCAAAAAGGCTATTAATGAGGTGCAATCAAATATGGGGGCACTAACTGCTAGGATAAATGAGGCAGAAGAGGGAATCAGTGATATAGAAGACCAAATGATGGAAAATAAAGAAGCTGAGAAAAAGAGAGATAAACAACTACTGGATCACGAGGGCAGAATTCGAGAGATAAGTGATACCATAAGACGAAACAACATTAGAATAATTGGGATCCCAGAAGAAGAAGAAAGAGAGAGAGGGACAGAAGGTATAATGGAGCAAATTATAGCAGAGAACTTCCCTCATTTGGGGAAGGAAACAGGCATCAAAATCCAGGAAGCACAGAGAACCCCTCTCAAAATCAATAAAAATAGGTCAACACCCCGACATCTAATAGTAAAACTTACGAGTCTCATAGACAAAGAGAAAATCCTGAAAGCAGCTCAGGAGAAGAGATACGTAACCTACAATGGTAGAAATATTAGACTAGCAACAGACCTATCCACAGAGACGTGGCAGGCTATAAAGGACTGCCATGATATATTCAGAGCACTAAATGAGAAAAATATGCAGCCAAGAATACTATATCCAGCTAGGCTGTCATTGAAAATTGAAGGAGAGATAAAAAGCTTCCAGGACAAACAAAAGCTAAAGGAATTTGCAAACACAAAACCAGCCCTACAAGAAATATTGAAAGGGGTCCTCTAAGCAAAGAGAGA
>NW_025413239.1:0-2437 GCF_002201575.2 Neomonachus schauinslandi
ACTTATCCAAAAGAAAAGAGAAAGGACCCAAATTAATAAAATTATGAATGAAAGGGGAGAGATCACGACTAACACCAAGGAAATAGAAACAATTACTAGAAATTATTATCAACAACTATATGCCAATAAACTGAGCAGTCTGGATGAAATGGAGGCCTTCCTGGAAACCTATAAGCTGCCAAGACTGAAACAGGAAGAAATTGACAACCTGAATAGGCCAATAACCAGTAACGAGATTGAAGCAGTAATCAAAAACCTCCCAAAAAACAAGAGTCCAGAGCCTGATGGATTCCCTGGGGAATTCTACCAAACATTCAAAGAAGAAATAATACCTATTCTCCTGAAGGTGCTTCAAAAAATAGAAACAGAAGGAAAACTTCCAGACTCATTCTATGAGGCCAGCATTACCTTAATCCCCAAACCAGGCAAAGACCCCATCAAAAAGGAGAATTTCAGACCGATACCCCTGATGAATATGGATTCCAAAATCCTCAACAAAATCCTAGCTAATAGGATCCAACAATACATTAAAAAGATCATCCACCACGACCAAGTGGGATTTATCCCCAGGATGCAAGTGTGGTTCAACATTTGCAAATCAATCAATGTGATAGAACACATTAATAAGAGGAGGGAGAAGAGCCATATGGTCCTCTCAATTGATGCAGAAAAAGCATTTGACAAAATACAACAGCCTTTCCTGATTAAAAGTCTTCAGAGTATAGGGATAGAGGGAACATTCCTCAAGTTCATAAAATCCATCTATGAAAAACCCACAGCAAATATCGTCCTCAATGGGGAAAAGCTGAGAGTCTTTCCCTTAAGATCAGGAACACGTCAAGGATGCCCACTCTCACCACTACTGTTCAACATAGTACTAGAAGTCTTAGCAACAGCAATCAGACAACAAAAAGAAATAAAAGATATCCAAATTGGCAAAGAAGAAGTCAAACTCTCTCTTTTCGCAGATGACGTGATACTTTATGTGGAAAACCCAAAAGACTCCACCCCCAAATTATTAGAACTCATACAGCAATTCAGTAGTGTGGCAGGATACAAAATCAATGCACAGATATCAGTTGCTTTCTTATACACTAACAATGCAACTGTAGAAAGAGAAATTAGAGAAATGATTCCATTTACAATAGCACCAAAAACCATAAGATACCTCGGAATAAACCTAACCAAAGAGGTAAAGAATCTATACTCTAGGAACTACAGAACACTCATGAAAGAAATTGAAGAAGACACAAAAAGATGGAAAAACATTCCATGCTCATGGATCAGAAGAATAAACATTATTAAAATGTCTATGCTACCCAGAGCAATCTATACCTTCAATGCCATCCTGATCAAAATTCCAATGACATTTTTCAAAGTGCTGGAACAAACAATCCTAAAATTTGTATGGAATCAGGGAAGACCCTGAATCGCCAAGGAAATGTTGAAAAAGAAAAAGAAAGCTGGGGGCATCACATTGCCCGATTTCAAGCTATATTACAAAGCTGTGATCACCAAGATAGCATGGTACTGGCACAAAAACAGACATACAGACCAATGGAACAGAATAGAGAGCCCAGATATGGACCCTCAACTCTATGGTCAAATAATCTTTGACAAAGCAGGAAAAAACATGCAATGGAAAAAAGACAGTCTCTTCAATAAATGGTGCTGGAAAAATTGGAACGCCACATGCAGAAGAATGAAACTCGACCATTCTCTAACACCATTCACAAAGATAAACTCAAAGTGGATGAAAGACCTCAATGTGAGACAGGAATCCATCAAAATCCTAGAGGAGAACATAGGCAGTAACCTCTTTGACATTGCCCACAGCAACTTCTTTCAAGATACATCTCCAAAAGCTAGTGAAACAAAAGCAAAAATGAACTTTTGGGACTTCATCAAGATAAAAAGCTTCTGCACAGCAAAGGAAACAGTCAACAAAACAGAGAGGCAACCCACAGAATGGGAGAAGATATTTGCAAATGACACTAGAGATAAAGGGCTGGTATCCAAGATCTATAAAGAACTTCTCAAACTCAACCCCCCAAAAACAAATAATCAAGTCAAAAAGTGGGCAGAAGATATGAAAAGACACTTCTCTGAAGAAGACATACAAATGGCTAACAGACACATGAAAAAATGTTCATCATCATTAGCCATCAGGGAAATTCAAATGAAAACCACATTGAGATACCACCTTACACCAGTTAGAATGGCAAAAATGGACAGGGAAAGAAACAACAAATGTTGGAGAGGTTGTGGAGAAAGGGGAACCCTCTTACACTGTTGGTGGGAATGCAAGTTGGTACAGCCACTTTGGAAAACAGTGTGGAGGTTCCTCAAAAAGTTAAAAATAGAGCTACCCTATGATCCAGCAATTGCAGTACTGGGCATTTACCCCAAGGATAGAGATGTAGTGAAAAGAAGGGCC
>NW_025413240.1:0-2436 GCF_002201575.2 Neomonachus schauinslandi
TGGCAAAGAAGTCAAACTTTCACTTTTTGCAGATGATATGATACTTTATATGGAAAACCCAAAAGACTCCACCCCAAAAGTGCTAGAACTCATACAGGAATTCTGTAAAGTGGCAGGATATAAAATCAATGTCCAGAAATCAGTGGCATTCCTATACACCAACAACAAGACAGAAGAAATAGAAATTAAGGAGTTGATCCCATGTACAATTGCACCCCAAACCATACAATACCTAGGAATAAATCTAACCAAAGAGGTAAAGAATCTGTACTCAGAAAACTATAAAATACTCATGAAAGAAATTGAAGAAGACACAAAGAAATGGAAAAACGTTCCATGCTCATGGATTGGAAGAACAAATATTGTGAAGATGTCAATGTTACCTAGAGCAATCTACACATTCAATGCAATCCCCATCAAAATACCATCGACTTTTTTCAAAGAAATGGAACAAATAATCCTAAAATTTGTATGGAACCAGAAAAGACCCCGCATAGCCACAGGAATGTTGAAAAAGAAGAGCAAAGCTGGCGGCATCGCAATTCCGGACTTCAAGCTCTATTACAAAGCTGTCATCATCAAGACAGTATAGTACTGGCAGAAAAACAGACACATATCAATGGAACGGAATAGAGAGCCCAGAAATGGACCCTTAATTCTATGGTCAACTTATCTTCAACAAAGCGAGAAAGAATGTCCAATGGAAAAAAGACAGTCTCTTCAACAAATGGTGTTGGGAAAATTAGACAGCCACATGCAGAAAAATGAACTGGACCATTTCCTTACACCACACACAAAAATAGACTCCAAATGGTGGAAAGATCGAAATGTGAGACAGGAGTCCATTAAATCCTAAAGAAGGACACAGGCAGCAACCTCTTTGACCTCAGCTGCAGCAACTTCTTCCTTGAAACATCGCCAAAGGCAAGGGAAGCAAGGGCAAAAATGAACTCTTGGAACTTCATCAAGATAAGAAGGCTTTGCACAGCAAAAGAAACAGTCAACAAAATCAAAAGACAACCGACAGATTGGGAGAAGATATTTTCAAATGACGTATCAGATAAAGGGCTAGTATCCAAAATCTATAAAGAATTTATCAAACTCAACACCCGAAGAACAAATGATCCAATGAAGAAATGGGCAGAAGACATGAATAGACATTTTCCCAAAGAAGTCCTCCAAATGGCCAACAGACACATGAAAAAGTGCTCAAAATCACTCGGCATCAGGGAAATCTAAATCAAAACCTGAATGAGGTACCAACTCACACTAGTCAGAATGGCTAAAATTAACAATTCCGGAAACAACAGATGTTGGTGTGGATGCAGAGAAAGGGGAACTGTCCTACACTGTTGGTGGGAATGCAAGCTGGTGCAGCCACTCTGGAAAACAGTATGGAGGTTCCTCAGAAAGTTGAAAATAGAGCTACCCTATGTTCCAGCAATTGCACTACTGGATATTTACCCGAAAGATACAAAAGTAGGGACCCGAAAGGGTACATGCACCCCAATGTTTATAGCAGCAATGTCCACAATAGCCAACCTGTGGAAAGAGCCAAACTGTGGAAAGAACCAAGATGTCCATTGACAGATGAATGGATAAAGAAGATGTGGTGTGTATATATTTATATATATATATATCTGAATGGAGATATTATGCAGCCGTCCATAGGAATGAGATCTTGCCATTTGCAACGACGTGGATGGAACTGGAGGGTATTATGCTGAGCGAAATAAGTCAAACAGAGAAAGACAAGTATCATATGACCTCACTGATATGAGGATTTCTTAATCTCAGGAAACAAACTGAGTGTTGCTGGAGTGGGGGGTAGGGTGGGAGGGATGCGGTGACTGGGTGATAGACACTGGGAAGGGTATGTGCTCTGGTAAGCACTGTGAATTGTGCAAGAGTGTTGAATCTCAGATCTGTACCTCTGAAACAAATAATGCAATATATGTTAACATAAAAAAAAAAGAGAAGGTAGCAGGAGGGGAAGAATCAAGGGGGGAAATCGGAGGGGGAGACGAACCATGAGGGATGATGGACTCTGAAAAACAAACTGAGGGTTCTAGAGGGGAGGGGGTGGGAGGATGGGTTAGCCTGGTGATGGGTATTGAGGAGGGTACGTTCTGCATGGAGCACTGAGTGTTAAGCAGAAGCCATGAACCATGGAACACTACATCTAAAACTAATGGTGTAATGTATGGGGATTAACATAACAATAAAAATATTTTAAAATAAATATAGAACTACCCTACAATCCAGCAATTGCAACACTATGTATTTACACAAAGGAAACAGAAATAGTGATTCAAAGTGATATATGAACCCGGATCTTTCTAGCAGCATTATCAAATATAGTCAAATTATTTAGAGCCCAAATGTCCCGTGAATGATGAATGTATAAAGAAGATGTGGGAGATACATATTTATATT
>NW_025413241.1:0-2435 GCF_002201575.2 Neomonachus schauinslandi
ATCTCATTCCTTTTGATGGCTGCATAATATTCCATTGTATATATATACCACCTCTTCTTTATCCATTCATCTGTCGATGGACATCTTGGCTCTTTCCACGGTTTGGTTATTGTGGACATTGCTGCTATAAACATCGGGGTGCACGTACCCTTTCGGATCCCTACTTTTGTATCTTTGGGGTAAATACCCAGTAGTGCAATTGCTGGATCATATGGTAGCTCTATTTTCAACTTTTTGAGGAACCTCCATACTGTTTTCCAGAGTGGCTGCACCAGCTGGGAGGCATTTTCTTCTAACAGACCAAAATACACCCAAAATCTAGTGTGTGGCACTGATCTATATACCAGCCTGATCATATTTGATCACATTCTGTTTTTTTGTTGTTGTTGTTTTGTTTTGCTCTGTTTTTGTTTTTTTTATCTTTATCTTTTTTTTTTTTTCTTTTTTCTCTCTTTCCCTTTCTTTTCCCACTGCTTCAGGTCTTTTCTGATTTGTTTAGAGTATACAATCTGGGAGGTTTGTTAACCTGTTAGCATTTTGTTCTCTCATTAATCTATTCACCTCTGGACAGAATGACAAGATGAAAAAAATCACCTCAAAAAAAGAACAAGAGGTAGTACCAGCTGCCAGGGACCTACTCAATACGGACATTAGTACAATGTCGGATCTAGAGTACAGAATCATCACTTTAAAGATACTAGCTGGGCTTGAGAAAAGCATGGAAGTTATGAGAGAAATCCTTTCTGGAGAAGTAAAAGAACTAAAATCTAACCAAGTAGAAATCAAAAAGGCTATTAATGAGGTGCAATCAAATATGGGGGCGCTAACTGCTAGGATAAATGAGGCAGAAGAGAGAATCAGTGATATAAAAGACCAAATGATGGAAAATAAAAAAGCTGAGAAAGAGAGAGATAAACAACTACTGGATAACGAAGGCAGAATTCGAGAGATAAACGATACCATAAGATGAAACAACATTAGAATAACTGGGATCCCAGAAGAAGAAGAAAGAGAGAGAGGGGCAGAAGGTATACTGGAGCAAATTATAGCAGAGAACTTCCCTAATTTGGGGAAGGAAACAGGCATCAAAATCCAGGAAGCACAGAGAACCCCTCTCAAAATCAATAAAAATAGGTCAACACCCTGACATCTAATAGTAAAACTTACGAGTCTCATAGACAAAGAGAAAATCCTGAAAGCATCTCGGGAGAAGAGATATGTAACCTACAAGGGTAGAAACGTTAGATTGGCAACAGACCTATCCACAGAGACCTGGCAGGCCAGAAAGGACTGGCAGGATATATTCAGAGCACTAAATGAGAAAAATATGCAGCCAAGAATACTATATCCAGCTAGGCTGTCATTGAAAATTGAAGGAGAGATCAAAAGCTTCCAGGACAAACAAAAACTAAAGGAATTTGCAAACACAAAACCAGCCCTACAAGAAATCTTGAAAGGGGTCCTCTAATCAAAGAGAGAGCCTAAAAGCAACAGAGACCAGAAAGGAACACAGACAATATACAGTAACAGTCACCTTACAGGCAATACAATGGCACTAAATTCCTATCTTTCAGTAGTTACCCTGAATGTAAATGGGCTAAATGCCCCAATCAAAAGACACAGGCTATCAGACTGGATTAAAAAACAAGACCCATCGATATGCTGTCTGCAAGAGACTCATTGTAGAACCAAAGACACCCCCAGATTGAAAGTGAGGGGCTGGAAAACCATTTACCATGCTAATGGACACCAAAAGAAAGCTGGGGTGGCAATCCTTATATCAGACAAATTAGATTTTAAACCGAAGACTGTAATAAGAGATGAGGAAGGACACTATATCCTATTTAAAGGGTCTATCCAACAAGAAGATCTAACAATTGTAAATATCTATGCCCCTAACATGGGAGCAGGCAATTATATAAGGCAATTAATAACAAAAGCAAAGAAACACATCAACAACAATACAATAATAGTGGGGGACTTTAACAACCCCCTCACTGAAATGGACAGATCGTCTAAGCAAAAGATCAACAAGGAAATAAAGACTTTAAATGACACACTGGACCAAATGGACTTTACAGACATATTCAGAACATTCCACCCCAAAGCAACGGAATACACATTCTTCTCTAGTGCCCATGGAACATTTTCCAGAATAGATCACATCCTAGGTCATAAATCAGGTCTCAACCGGTACCAAAAGATTGGGATCATTCCCTATTTTCAGACCACAATGCTTTGAAACTAAAACTCAATCACAAGAGGAAAGTCGGAAAGAACTCAAATATATGGAGGCTAAAGAGCATCCTACTGAAGAATGGGTCAACCAGGAAATTAAAGAAGAATTAAAAAAATACATGGAAACCAATGAAAATGAAAACACAACTATTCAAAATCTTTGGGATGCAGCAAAGGCAGTCCTAAGAGGAAAGTAT
>NW_025413242.1:0-2435 GCF_002201575.2 Neomonachus schauinslandi
ATCCTACTGAAGAACGAATGGGTCAACCAGGAAATTAAAGAAGAATTTAAAAAATACATGGAAACCAATGAAAATGAAAACACAACTGTTCAAAATCTTTGGGATGCAGCAAAGGCAGTCCTAAGAGGAAAGTATATAACAATACAAGCCTTTCTCAAGAAGCAAGAAAGGTCTCAAGTACACAACCTAACCTTACACCTAAAGGAGCTGGAGAAAGAACAGCAAATAAAGCCTAAACCCAGCAGGAGAAGAGAAATAATAAAGATCAGAGCAGAAATCAATGAAATAAAAACTAAAAGAACAGTAGAACAGATCAATGAAACAAAGAGCTGGTTCTTTGAAAGAATTAACAAGATTGATAAACCCCTGCCCAGACTTATCAAAAAGAAAAGAGAAATGACCCAAATCAACAAAATCATGAATGAAAGAGGAGAGATCACAACCAACAGCAAAGAAATACAAACAATTATAAGAACATATTATGAGCAACTCTATGCCAGCAAATTAGATAACCTGGAAGAAATGGATGCATTCCTAGAGATGTACCAACTACCAAAACTGAACCAAGATGAAATAGAAAACTTGAACAGACCTATAACCACTAAGGAAATTGAAGCAGTCATCAAAAATCTCCCAACAAACAAAAGCCCAGGGCCAGATGGCTTCCCAGGGGAATTCTACCAAACATTTCAAGAAGAATTAATACCTATTCTTCTGAAACTGTTCCAAAAAAATAGAATTGGAAGGAAAACTTCCAAACTCATTTTATGAGGCCAGCATTACCTTGATCCCAAAACCAGACAAAGACCCCATCAAAAAGGAGAATTACAGACCAATATCCCTGATGAACATGGATGCAAAAATTCTCACCAAAATACTAGCCAATAGGATCCAACAGTACATTAAAAGGATTATTCACCATGACCAAGTGGGATTTATCCCTGGGCTGCAAGGTTGGTTCAACATCCACAAATCAATCAATGTGATACAATACATTAACAAAAGAAAGAACAAGAACCATATGATCCTCTCAATAGATGCAGAAAAAGCATTTGACAAAGTACAGCATCCTTTCTTGATCAAAACTCTTCAGAGTATAGGCATAGAGGGTACATACCTCAATATCATAAAAGCCATCTATGAAAAACCTGCAGCGAATATCATTCTTAATGGGGAAAAACTGAGAGCTTTCCCCCTAAGGTCAGGAACGCAGCAGGGATGTCCACTATCACCACTGCTATTCAACATGGTATTGGAAGTCCTAGCCACAGCAATCAGACAACAGAAAGAAATAAAAGGCATCCAAATCGGCAAAGAAGAAGTCAAAGTCTCACTCTTTGCAGATGATATGATACTTTATGTGGAAAACCCAAAAGACTCCACCCCAAAACTGCTAGAACTCATACAGGAATTCAGTAAAGTGGCAGGATATAAAATCAGTGCACAGAAGTCAGTGGCATTCCTATACACCAACAACAAGACAGAAGAAAGAGAAATTAAGGAGTCGATCCCATTTACAATTGCACCCCAAACCATAAGATACCTAGGCATAAATCTAACCAAAGAGTCAAAGGATCTGTACTCAGAAAACTATAAAATACTCATGAAAGAAATTGAGGAAGACACAAAGAAATGGAAAAACGTTCCATGCTCATGGATTCGAAGAACAAATATTGTGAAGATGTCAATGCTACCTAGAGCAATCTGCACATTCAATGCAATCCCCATCAAAATACCATCCACTTTTTTCAACGAAATGGAACAAATAATCCTAAAATTTGCATGGAACCAGAAAAGACCGTGCATAGCCAGAGGAATGTTGAAAAAGAAAAGCAAAGCTGGTGGCATCCCAATCCCGGACTTCCAGCTCTATTACAAAGCTGTCATCATCAAGACAGTATGGTACTGGCACAAAAACAGACACACAGATCAATGGAACAGAATAGAGAGCCCAGAAATGGACCCTCAACTCTATGGTCAACTAATCTTTGACAAAGCAGGAAAGAATGTCCAATGGAAAAAAGACAGTCTCTTCAACAAATGGTGTTGGGAAAATTGGACAGCCACATGCAGAAGAATGAAACTGGACCCTTTCCTTACACCACACACAAAAATAGACTCCAAGTGGTTGAAAGACCTCAGTGTGAGACAGGAGTCCATCAAAATCCTAAAGGAGAACACAGGTAGCAACCTCTTTGACCTCAGCTGAAGCAACTTCTTCCTAGAAACATCACCAAAGGCAAGGGAAGCAAGGGCAAAAATGAACTATTGGGACTTCATCAAGATAAAAAGCTTTTGCACAGCAAAGGAAACAGTCAACAAAACCAAAAGACAACCAACCGACAGAATGGGAGAAGATATTTGCAAATGACATATCAGATAAAGGGCTAGTATCCAAAATCTATAAAGAACTTATCAAACTCAACACCCAAAGA
>NW_025413243.1:0-2433 GCF_002201575.2 Neomonachus schauinslandi
TAGAAATATTTCCTTAGTGATTGGTTTTAGGCAAGTGCTAAACAGCAAAGGGATTTCTCCTTAATTTAAAATCAGATGTTTAGATTCAAGTGTCAATGTTTTTGTCTAAAACTCTTAATGCTTGTCTCCTTCAAGGAGGTATTTTGTTTGTTAGATTTCTGTTTTGTTTTGTTTTATGAAATTGTTATAAGGTATTTTAGAGGAAGTGATAGGACATGTTACCATTTTTTAAAAATTGCATATTGTAGTTGGGAGAAAAGAAGATAAGACATATGTACTTATTTAATAGGAAGTTACATCCCATTAAGATCAAACTGGAAGAAGCATGTGTATATTTCCTCAAAAGTGTAACCTACCTCATCTTGCTCCTTGTTCTCGCATATACAGTCTATATTTATATATAATCATTATTCATATATAAAATTGACATGTTTTATATTTCATACTATATTAAATATAAAAATGTTTAATAATATTTACTGTTAAGTACATAAATATATTTTATAATAAATATATTTTAATATATAAATGTATGTTTGCTTTTCCTTGAGCAATGGGGTTGCCTTATGTTATCTCATAGAATTACCTACAGAGATTGGTTAGAATTCAATGTGTCTTTAACATTCCAAGATTAATAGATCTTGATTCTATGGAATGATATTAAGTGAGTGCCACACCATTATCTAACTTCTTGTTTATGAACTTGGGCACAAAGAACCCTGATTGGTTACATTAGTGTTCAACCTGTGGACTTTCAGAAAGGTGAGGGTCCTACCTCCATAACCATGTTCATCTTCTTCACACTATTTTTAGGAAAAAAATGTTGCTATGTTTAACACAAAACATCTCCTGATTCATGTACATCCTCTGGTCTCTATACATATTTAAAGGTAAAATAGAATTAAGTCATATTTTTGCAAACCTATGAGTTAAAAGTTATTGGATTGATTTTTTTTTTTCCATTTGAAAAATGATATTTTGAGAATTCACCCTGGTCTCTCTTTATTTTTATTTTATTTTTTTGTGATGGTAGCAGATCTAACAAAAATCATCTGCAACGAAGACAATGCACTTAAGTGTGCCCTAGAGATGAAATTTTCCCTAAAGTTCTTATGCAAACAATATATGAGGTTTCACCTGATAGGCAGTGAGCTCATTTAAGATGTTAAAAGTCTTACATTATGGTTGAAAAAGTTACTTTTATGTTTAAATTCTACTTTCAACTGAATTTTTACACTAATGATGGAAGGCTTATTGTCTAACTTAAAAAAATAACAACAATCTTACAAATTCATCATGTGGTAATAGTCGCTAACACGTTTCAAATTATAGATTCTAAAAGTTTTCCTTTTCAGTTTATTGTTCTGTTTCTTTGCAGCAGCGCCACTCATTGAATATTACCAATTATAAAAGTATTATTTGAAAAAATATGAAAATGATTTAAGTTCATGATAGTTAAGCAATTTTTAAAATATTTGTGTTACCAAAAATGTGTTATAGCACATTTAACCATGAAAGAAAGCAAGAGAAGAAAGCATTAGAGAAAAAAATACAAAAGCATCCACAAAACAATTGATAAAAATACATACATATGTATTTAATTATTAATAAATACGTAAATAAATACATATACAAATATAATACGTATATATATTATTTGAATGTAAATGGGGTAATGGCTCCAGTCAAAAGACATAGTCTGTCAGAATGGATTAAAAAAAAAAAAAAGAGCCATTTATATGCTGCGTATAAGAGACTCATTTTTTTTTTTTTGAGGACGCCTATCCTTTATTCATTTCCCTTGAAGAACACCTTGCAAGGCCCAGAAACTTGTCTTGAATCCCCTCCTCTTTCCTCCTGCTTTTCACCATAAGAGACTCATTTTAGACCTAAAGATACTTATAGATTGAAAGGAAAGGGATGCAGAAACATCTATCATGAAAATGGTGTCAAAAGAAAGCTGGAGTAGCAATACTTATACTGGACAAAATAGACTTGAAAACGAAGATTGTAACAAAATACAAAAAAGGGCACTATATAATGGTAAACGGGATAACCCAACAACAAAATATAACAGTTATAAAAGTGCACACAACATGAGAGCACCCATATCTATAAAACACTTAATAACAAACATTAAGAAACTAATTCATAGTAATACAATAGGAGTAGAGGACTTTAAAACTCCACTTACATCAATGGACAGATCATCCGAACAGGATATCAACAAGTTGGGGCTTCTGGGTGGCTCAGGCAGTTAAGTGTCTGACTCTTGATTTAGGCTCAGGGCATGATCTCAGGGTTGTGAGAGGAAGCCCCCATGTCAGGCTCCACTCAGGGAGCCTGCTGAAGATTCTCCCACTCCCTCTCCCTCTGCCCCACTCTCTAAATAAATAAATAAATAAATAAATAAATAAATAAATAAATAAATAA
>NW_025413244.1:0-2432 GCF_002201575.2 Neomonachus schauinslandi
TTTGAAAGAATTAACAAGATTGATAAACCCCTGGCCAGACTTATCAAAAAGAGAAGAGAAATGACCCACATCAACAAAATCATGAATGAAAGAGGAGAGATCACAACCAACACCAAAGAAATACAAACAATTATAAGAACATATTATGAGCAACTCTATGCCAGCAAATTAGATAACCTGGAAGAAATGGATGCATTCCTAGAGATGTATCAACTACCAAAACTGAACCAGGAAGAAATAGAAAACCTGAACAGACCTAGAACCACTAAGGAAATTGAAGCAGTCATCAAAAATCTCCCAACAAACAAAAGCCCAGGGCCAGATGGCTTCCCAGGGGAATTCTACCAAACATTTCAAGAAGAATTAATACCTATTCTTCTGAAACTGTTCCAAAAAATAGAAATGGAAGGAAAACTTCCAAACTCATTTTATGAGGCCAGCATTACCTTGATCCCAAAACCAGACAAAGACCCCATCAAAAAGGAGAATTACAGACCAATATCCTTGATGAACATGGATGCAAAAATTCTCACCAAAATACTAGCCAATAGGATCCAACAGTACACTAAAAGGATTATTCACCACGACCAAGTGGGATTTATCCCTGGGCTGCAAGGTTGGTTCAACCTCCACAAATCAATCAACATGATACAATACATTAACAAAAGAAAGAACAAGAATCATATGATCCTCTCAATAGATGCAGAAAAAACATTTGACAAAGTACAGCATCCTTTCTTGATCAAAACTCTTCAGAGTATAGGCATAGAGGGTACATACCTCAATATCATAAAAGCCATCTATGAAAATCCCACAGCGAATATCATTCTCAATGGGGAAAAACTGAGAGCTTTCCCGCTAAGGTCAGGAATGCGGCAGGGATGTCCACTATCACCACTGCTATTCAACATAGTATTGGAAGTCCTAGCCACAGCAATCAGGCAATAAAAAGAAATCAAAGGCATCCGAATCAGCAAGGAAGAAGTCAAACTCTCACTGTTTGCAGATGATATGATACTTTATGTGGAAAACCCCAAAGACTCCACCCCAAAACTGCTAGAACTCATACAGGAATTCAGTAAAGTGGCAGGACATAAAATCAATGCACAGAAATCAGTGGCATTCCTATACACCAACAACAAGACAAAAGAAAGAAATTAAGGAGTCGATCCCATTTACAATTGCACCCAAAACCGTAAGATACCTAGGCATAAATCTAACCAAAGAGGCAAAGAATCTGTACTCAGAAAACTATAAAATACTCATGAAACAAATTGAGGAAGACACAAAGAAATGGAAAAACGTTCCATGCTCATGGATTGGAAGAACAAATATTGTGAAGATGTCAATGCTACCTAGAGCAATCTACACATTCAATGCAATCCCCATCAAAATACCATCCACTTTTTTCAAAGAAATGGAACAAATAATCCTAAAATTCGTATGGAACCAGAAAAGACCCCGCATAGCCAGAGGAATGTTGATAAAGAAAAGCAAAGCTGGCAGCATCACAATTCCGGACTTCCAGCTCTATTACAAAGCTGTCATCATCAAGACAGTATGGTACTGGCACAAAAACAGACACATAGATCAATGGAACAGAATAGAGAGCCCAGAAATGGACCCTCAACTCTATGGTCAACTCATCTTTGACAAAGCAGGAAAGAATGTCCAATGGAACAAAGACAGTCTCTTCAACAAATGGTGTTGGGAAAATTGGATAGCCACATGCAGAAGAATGAAACTGGACCATTTCCTTACACCACACACAAAAATAGACTCCAAATGGTTGAAAGACCTCAATGTGAGACAGGAGTCCATCAAAATCCTAAAGGAGAACACAGGCAGCAACCTCTTCGACCTCAGCTGCAGCAACTTCTTCCTAGAAATGTCGCCAAAGGCAAGGGAAGCAAGGGCAAAAATGAACTATTGGGACTTCATCAAGATAAAAAGCTTTTGCAAAGCAAAGGAAATAGTCAACAAAACCAAAAGACAACCGACAGAATGGGAGAAGATATTTGCAAATGACATATCAGATAAAGGGCTAGTATCCAAAATCTATAAAGAACTCATCAAACTCAACACCCAAAGAACAAAGAATCCAATATAGAAATGGGCAGAAGACATGAACAGACACTTTTCCAAAAAAGACATCCAAATGGCCAACAGACACATGAAAAAGTGCTCAATATCGCTCGGCATCAGGGAAATCCAAATCAAAACCTCAATGAGATACCACCTCACACCAGTCAGAATGGCTAAAATTAACAAGTCAGGAAACGACAGATGTTGGCGGGGATGCGGAGAAAGGGGAACCCTCCTACACTGTTGGTGGGAATGCAAGCTGGTGCAGCCACTCTGGAAAACTGTATGGAGGTTCCTCAAAAAGTTGAAAATAGAGCTACCATATGATCCAGCAATTGCACTACTGG
>NW_025413245.1:0-2431 GCF_002201575.2 Neomonachus schauinslandi
TGGGCACCCCCAAAGCAGAAAGACCTTCTCCAAGGAAGGTCATTCATCATATTTGACATTGTAATGAAACTGTCAAAAGCCAATCATAAAGAAAGCATCTTAAAGGCAGCCAGGGAACAAAAGAAAGTAACCTACAATGGAGCCCCCGTTTGGCTATCAGCAGATTTCTCACAAGAAACTCCATAGGCCAAAAGAGAGTGGAAGGACCTATTCAGTGTTAAATGATAAAAACTGCAAGCCAAGAATACTTCATGAAGCAAAGTTACCCTTCAGATAGAAAGGAGGAATAGAGGCTTTGCCAGACACACCAAAGCTGAGGGAGCTCACCACCACTAGACCAGCCTTGAAGGAAATGCTCAAAGGCGTCCTTCAGCTGAAATGAAAAGGCACTAATTAGTGACATAAATGCAAATGAAAGTACATTAAACACTAGCAAAGGCAAACAATTAACACAATTACAAATGGCAACTCTGTATTAGAAGGGTGTGTTAACCACTTAATTATAGTTTGGAGGCTAAAGGAAAAGAGCATGAAAAATAACCAAAGTCACTATCACTTCTCAGTGGATTTGCAGCATAAAAAGAGGTACATTTTAACATCAACTGGGGAAGAGTAAAAGTGTGGAAACTTTATAGGGAATGAAAATAAGGTGCTATCAACATAAAAAGGATTATCTTATATAACAGATGTTGTTTGTAATTCACATGGTAACAACAAAGCAAAACTCTAGAGTCACAAAACAAGAAAAGGGGGAGACCAAATGCACTGTGGAAAGCCAGCACTTCATAAAGGTAGACAGAAACAGAGGGAGGGAAATAACAAAGGAGCTACAAAACAATCAGAAGGCAAGACATAAGGTGGCAGTATTGAGTTCTTCCATATCAATAATCACTCTAAATATTAAAAATTGAACTCACCAATCAATAGGCAGAGTGGTTCCATGGATTAAAACACGAGAACCAATGGAAGCAGAACACGCATTCTCCTCAAGTGCACGTGGGACTTTTTCTCCAGAAAGGAGCACACGATAGAACACACAACAAATCTTAGCTCATTTAACAAGACTGAAATCATACCCACTGTCCTTTCTGACCACAATGGTATGGAACTAGAAATCAGTAAAAGGAAAGCTGGAAAGTCCACTAATATACGGAAACTAAACAACATGCTTCTGAGCAATCAATGGGTCAGTGAAGAAATCAAAAGGAAAATAAAAGATTATCTCAAAAGAAATGAAAATGGAAAGACAACATATCAAAACTTACAGAAGGCAGCAAAAGCAGCTCTGATAGTTTAAAGTGATAAGTGCATGTATTAAGAAATTGGAAAGACCTCAAAATAAGCAACCTATCTTTATGCCTCAAGGAACTAGAAAAACAACAACAACAACAACAAATTAAGCCCAAAGTTAGCAGAAGGAAGGAAACAATAAAGCCCAGAGCAGAATTAAATGAAATAGGAATGATAAAAACAACAGAAAGGATTGATGGAACTGAGAACTGGTTCTATGAATAAGATAGACAAAATCAACAAACCTTTATTTAGCTAGACTAAGAAAAAAAATGAAAAGACTTAAATAAAATTAAGAGTGGAAAAGGACACATTAGGGGCTCCTGGGTGGCTCAGTCAGTTAAGCGTCTGCCTTCGGCTCAGGTCCTGATCTCAGGGTTGTGGGATCGAGTCCCGCATTGGGCTTACTACTCAGCGGGGAATCTGCTTGTCTCTCTCCCTCTCCTTCTGTTCCTCCCCCGCTTGTGCTCTCTCTCTCTCTTTCAAATAAATAAATGAAATACTAAAAAAAAAAAGACAAGAAAAAGACATTACAACTGAGACTGCAGAAAAACAGGATTGTGAGACTAAACAACTACAAGCCAAAAACTCAGATAACTTAGAAGAAACAGATCCATTCCTAAAAACAAGCAACCTACCAAACTGAATCAGGAAGAAATAAAAAATCTGAACAGACCAATAGAAACTAAAGAGATTGAATCAGGAATCAAAAATCTCTCAACACAGAAACCTCCCCCCAGGACCAGACAGCTTAACTGGAGATTCGACCAGACAGTCAAAGAAGAATTAACACCAATTCTTCTCAAACTCTTCCAAAAAATTGAGGAGGAGGGAATACTTCCAAAATCACCTTGTGAGGCTGGCATTGCCTGATACCAAAGCCAGAGAAGGACTCCACAAGGAAAGAAACCTACAGATCAATATCTCTGATGAATCCAGTTGCAAAAACTCTCAACAACATATTAGCAAACTGAATTCAAGAACACACAAAAAGGGTTATACACCATGAGCAAGTAGGATTTATCCCTGGAATGCAAGGATCATTAAACATACACAAATCAATAAATGTGATCCATCACATTAATAAAATGAAAGGAAAAAATCACATGATCATCTGAATAGATGCAGAAAAACCACTTGA
>NW_025413246.1:0-2430 GCF_002201575.2 Neomonachus schauinslandi
TCGATATTATCATGTAAACTGAAGTTTTAAAATTTCTTATTCAAAGAAATATAGCCCTTTAGATTACACATGGTTTTATTTTAGCGTACAACCCATTTTGCTCAAAAGAGTTTCTCTTGATTTAGAGTCATATACTTTTATATATAACTAAACTATGCAGTGAACAAGTAATAAGCATTAGGTTCAAAGGTATTTGTCATGCCTGCAATCACAGATGCTTGCCCGAAGCTGTGAGGGGTCCTACTCCAGAGAGTTTGCCTAGCCAGGTCTCCTGGTCCCGCCGGGGTCCTGGCAGCTCACAGAACTAGTCCTTGGGAGGCCCACAGGAGCCAGGCTCACCAATTCCCTTGGCTCTATTGCTTTATTTATCAGCCTCTGGAGTAAATCTCACATTTAAAGGTTTTGAAAATGAAATCAGTATCAAAGACTATTTCATCCTTGGAGGAAGCAGGCTATTTCTAGAAAGCTGTTTTTATATTAAAATCACAGGACCATTTGCCCCAGAGTGGCAAAGCATCCTCTTCAGTGATGATAAAAGGGCCCAAGGCCTTATTTTGGCAATCACTCCCTTCTTGGATCCAGAGCTTAACATCACACAATGACTGGGGGAATGCCCTCCCAACTCCATGGTCTTCACACACTGAGCACCCTGTAGGCTTCTTCTCATAAAATTACCTATTGTTTGAAGATCTAACTGCCACAGGGGCTTAAACTAAGCCTCCCTTGCCTCTCCTTTTACATGGGGGATAATAAAAACACTGCCCCAGAGGCATGCTGTATTAAATGGGTAATGTATAGGACACAGTCACCACTGTGCTGGGCGGAGAGAAAAGGCTCAGTCTGTGGAAGGATCGATACATCCTCAGAAATCATTCGTGGGGCAATGTCTCCCTTTATATTCATGCTCCCCAGTCAAGACTTTTGGGACCCATGTCCCACCCAAGGGCTCCCTTCTCTAGCTGGGCCCTCACCACCACACAAGGGTATGCAGTATAAAATTTCCATTTTCCTGTGAAAACTTCTCTTGATGAGATTTTAATTTTGTTTTGTTTTTTCGGTGAGGGAAAGGCTTGTTGCCTTAGCCACCAAAGCTGACATCAGGGATTGACTACTCCTGTTGCTGTCAGCCCTGTTAACACCACTGAGGGGAGAATCAGCCCAAGTCTCCAGCCCTCACCCCACCCCCACCAGGTCTCACTGAGGGGACAGTCCTGGAGGCTCAGCATGGGCCCTGCCTGTCACAGCAGCTCACTGCCTAATGGGCTTCCACAGCAGAAGGCAGGGATCTCACTGCTGTTTCTCACGGCCTAGAGAAGAGGAAAGATCTGTTTCTTCTTTCCTTATCCGTCTTATGTCCTAATGCAGTTATTCCATGACCTGGAGTAAAGATCCCTTCAAATACAAAACCCGGTAAGACTCGACTTCCTTGGAAACAGATCTACACTTCCTTGGAAATTGATCTTCCATGTACTGAAGAGAGAAAGAGACACTTATACCAGACCTGTCAGTGGGAAATGACCCGGAGACACCCTGTTAGGTAAGGACACACATCATCCAGATCTCAAGGCCAAGAGGGGCATCCAAAAGCCTCCAGAATAAATAAACTGCAGTGCATGCACAAATGTTCCTTCTCATTAAGGGACATGCACACTTCCTTGGTCTCAAAATCTAAGTCACAACAACATGAATTAAGTTACATCTACAAGTTACAAAATGATGGCATAATATTTATTATACATTACCTATTGGATATACTTATGTTTATATATGATTGCTTTACATTTTAAGCATATGTACATTTCTACTTTTAATATTTGAAACTTCAATAATTTTCTGTAAACATTCTAGGCTTCTGTTTTTTGTCAGTTTGGCATTACACATCATGCACTTGGGAGACAACAGTAAGAAACATTTTATTTATACTCCCTTTAGTCATCATCAGTCTCATACTTTCAATGTTTTCAAAAGGTCATCAAGGAGAGAAACATAAGGGTAACAGAGAAGAAATCAACAATGCTACAGCCCAGAAGCTCCAGCAGAAAACACTCAACTGGACCCTCAATAACTCTGGGGAGGGGAATGGAAGCATGGATGGCTGGCGGCCCCAGGATTCAAGTCCCTACCTCAGGGCTTTCCAAGGTGGTAAGTCGCCTTGTCCCCCAAATAGCTTTGTGGTCATCTCCGTCACTGGTCTCCCAGTTTAGGATCTGAGAGCAACCTGGAATACATTAAGAATAAAATGAAAACCCCAACAGAGTTCATTTTATCATCTTCACATGATGATCTACTATAAAGCGAAAACTGTGTGCGAGCGACGTGCTCCTTTGCTGTGAAGACAAGTTGTGCCCTTTCATTGGTACAGTGTTGCATTTGCACACAGGTCTAGAGGAGTGTGATTGAAACATATTCCAAACAACGATCCCACTCCAA
>NW_025413247.1:0-2430 GCF_002201575.2 Neomonachus schauinslandi
TAAAACCTAAATAACTTTTCAAAGCAAACAGCAATCCTTTTTTTTTTCTTAATAAATTGTGATCTAAACAATCCCAAAGAGACGAGCATCTTCTTCTAGATATATACAGATGGTTTTCAACAATTGCTCTTGGGAATCTATTGCTATTATAAAATATTCACTTACAGAAATGTTTTTTGGTGGTTGTTGTAAATCAAACCTAAATCTTATTTTGTAAGGTAAGGCGATATCCTCTTTTGAAGATCTTTGTAATAAAGAAATACCAACCCTTTTAAACATAAAAAGAAAAAGAATATCAAAGTCAAACATTCAACAGTTAATGAAAATATATAGCACAAATATTATAAAACTGGAATCTCTTTGAACCCGTTAATTCAAAAACACCAAAGAGAATTTTAAAGATTTAACCAAGTACCAAGATCATTTGCCTCAAGTGAAAATGATAAAATGTAAGAGGGAAAGGAGTTTGTGCAATATCAATGCAATTAAAAATAGCAACAATAACTGATCTTTTCCTCCCAATGTGAACCCAACCTTATGATTATCATTGCACAAAGATACATATGAGGTCTAGCTTGTGATCCTATAGCCTTATATAGACAAGGCTCCTAAGCTTGCTCAGTCATCTAGATGTAACCTGAAAGTACATACAAGAAACACATACACAAGAAACACATGTGAAAAATGTATTAGCAGGAAAAATGACAATTAGCTTATTTAAGGAGTGAAGACTTATTCTCCTTCATGTGATGACATATGACAGTGCTTACCTGAACTTTGAAGTCAATATCAATTTCAAAACAGAACTCCATATAAGAATATAAACAGATATCAATCATAGAAAATGTGATAGTATACTTTGTCACAGTATCCAAAGTCTTATACACGAGAAACCAAATACAGTTAAGGAAGTAATGCTCACTGAAGGAAAGATGAGAACAGAGCTAAGTCTCTGGATACAGTACTGGCTGAACTAAATGCTCAGTACATGTCTCATGAACTGTAGAGACTTCAGTGAAGTGAGTTTTTCACTGGTCTACAGGAAGGTGAACAAACCCTAAATATATTTTGAACCTTTCAAAAACAGAAGTTCTTTTATTTTATCTAAATTCAGATATCATGCATCTTCCTTATGCTCCTCTACTAACTGGAACTTAAAAATCAAGCCTAATTTACACAGATGGCAACAGGGCCTGAATACTGAAACCAGTCAGAAACATCAAGAAAGACTCTCTCTGTCTACTTCCCTTTCTTCCGATCACCACTCCCTGCTTTGTTCTTTCTTTTCTTTATGCTTTTGGTTTTCTATCCTTTTTCCTTCACTTTCAAAAACACCCTCCTCTTCTCTCTCTACTGAGAAGTATATACCGGGAGAGTCTACTATTTTGTTGAATGAAAATATAAATGCCCTGCTTTCTTCATTTTAAAAAATATGCATATTGTTTTAATATATGAATATATCATATAAAAAACAAAACCAAATTAAATTCTTAACATGCTGAAAGGTCTTTTAAAAATATTTAGAAAATCTCTTTTATTAACATAATACATAAAAATTCTTATAAAAACTTCAAATAATACGTAATAGTACTGAAGAGAACGTGAATGTGCCGTCTATAGTCCATTCCATTCCCGCTCCTGTCTGTGTCGGGAGTATGTTATGTCACTCCTCTCTATATGCTTTATATGCATTGGAAAGTATTCATGGAAACATGATAGCATGCACCATGTCTCTACATTTTGACAAGGCTATCTGGAAGCGAATGGAGACAGAAGTTTTTTAAAAAACACTGTTTTTTAATACCAAAAAGTGTGTATATTTTTTAAAATCCCGATTTGCACCTTGTTCTCTAGCCTCCTATCTCAGCTCTAAGATGCCAGGGGTTGAGGGATGAGGAAGGAACTGAGACGCAGGATAGAGTTGGAAAAAGGAACAGGGTGAACATGACCAAGAGTCTCAGTCTGCCCAGAACTGAGGGGGTTTCCCAGGACACAAGACTTACAAGTTCTGTAACTGGGCAAGTCTGGGGCAAACCAAGACAGTTGGTCTTCCTACTTGTTTTATAAATATGGAGTCAAGTCAGAGAACGCATATGTCAACTCAAGCTTTGCCCTTACTCACTGTGTGACTTTGGGCATGTTGTTGATTTCTGTGTCTCTCAACTTCGTCTATGAAACAGAGGTAAATAACAGTAGCATCCAACGTGATTGCTTTGAGAATTAGAGATACTGAATGCGGAACTTTACACACCGCACACATTCAATAAATGTACTGATCATTTATTAAACGTGGAGAACTTAATGGCTAAATTATAAGTTATCACAATGGTGTGTGCTCTTCGAGACAACACAGGAAAGTTCAGGAACGGAACTTCCTGAGAACTAAAACCTAAATAACTTTTCAAAGCAAACAGCAATCCTTTTTTTTTT
>NW_025413248.1:0-2430 GCF_002201575.2 Neomonachus schauinslandi
TAAAACCTAAATAACTTTTCAAAGCAAACAGCAATCCTTTTTTTTTTCTTAATAAATTGTGATCTAAACAATCCCAAAGAGACGAGCATCTTCTTCTAGATATATACAGATGGTTTTCAACAATTGCTCTTGGGAATCTATTGCTATTATAAAATATTCACTTACAGAAATGTTTTTTGGTGGTTGTTGTAAATCAAACCTAAATCTTATTTTGTAAGGTAAGGCGATATCCTCTTTTGAAGATCTTTGTAATAAAGAAATACCAACCCTTTTAAACATAAAAAGAAAAAGAATATCAAAGTCAAACATTCAACAGTTAATGAAAATATATAGCACAAATATTATAAAACTGGAATCTCTTTGAACCCGTTAATTCAAAAACACCAAAGAGAATTTTAAAGATTTAACCAAGTACCAAGATCATTTGCCTCAAGTGAAAATGATAAAATGTAAGAGGGAAAGGAGTTTGTGCAATATCAATGCAATTAAAAATAGCAACAATAACTGATCTTTTCCTCCCAATGTGAACCCAACCTTATGATTATCATTGCACAAAGATACATATGAGGTCTAGCTTGTGATCCTATAGCCTTATATAGACAAGGCTCCTAAGCTTGCTCAGTCATCTAGATGTAACCTGAAAGTACATACAAGAAACACATACACAAGAAACACATGTGAAAAATGTATTAGCAGGAAAAATGACAATTAGCTTATTTAAGGAGTGAAGACTTATTCTCCTTCATGTGATGACATATGACAGTGCTTACCTGAACTTTGAAGTCAATATCAATTTCAAAACAGAACTCCATATAAGAATATAAACAGATATCAATCATAGAAAATGTGATAGTATACTTTGTCACAGTATCCAAAGTCTTATACACGAGAAACCAAATACAGTTAAGGAAGTAATGCTCACTGAAGGAAAGATGAGAACAGAGCTAAGTCTCTGGATACAGTACTGGCTGAACTAAATGCTCAGTACATGTCTCATGAACTGTAGAGACTTCAGTGAAGTGAGTTTTTCACTGGTCTACAGGAAGGTGAACAAACCCTAAATATATTTTGAACCTTTCAAAAACAGAAGTTCTTTTATTTTATCTAAATTCAGATATCATGCATCTTCCTTATGCTCCTCTACTAACTGGAACTTAAAAATCAAGCCTAATTTACACAGATGGCAACAGGGCCTGAATACTGAAACCAGTCAGAAACATCAAGAAAGACTCTCTCTGTCTACTTCCCTTTCTTCCGATCACCACTCCCTGCTTTGTTCTTTCTTTTCTTTATGCTTTTGGTTTTCTATCCTTTTTCCTTCACTTTCAAAAACACCCTCCTCTTCTCTCTCTACTGAGAAGTATATACCGGGAGAGTCTACTATTTTGTTGAATGAAAATATAAATGCCCTGCTTTCTTCATTTTAAAAAATATGCATATTGTTTTAATATATGAATATATCATATAAAAAACAAAACCAAATTAAATTCTTAACATGCTGAAAGGTCTTTTAAAAATATTTAGAAAATCTCTTTTATTAACATAATACATAAAAATTCTTATAAAAACTTCAAATAATACGTAATAGTACTGAAGAGAACGTGAATGTGCCGTCTATAGTCCATTCCATTCCCGCTCCTGTCTGTGTCGGGAGTATGTTATGTCACTCCTCTCTATATGCTTTATATGCATTGGAAAGTATTCATGGAAACATGATAGCATGCACCATGTCTCTACATTTTGACAAGGCTATCTGGAAGCGAATGGAGACAGAAGTTTTTTAAAAAACACTGTTTTTTAATACCAAAAAGTGTGTATATTTTTTAAAATCCCGATTTGCACCTTGTTCTCTAGCCTCCTATCTCAGCTCTAAGATGCCAGGGGTTGAGGGATGAGGAAGGAACTGAGACGCAGGATAGAGTTGGAAAAAGGAACAGGGTGAACATGACCAAGAGTCTCAGTCTGCCCAGAACTGAGGGGGTTTCCCAGGACACAAGACTTACAAGTTCTGTAACTGGGCAAGTCTGGGGCAAACCAAGACAGTTGGTCTTCCTACTTGTTTTATAAATATGGAGTCAAGTCAGAGAACGCATATGTCAACTCAAGCTTTGCCCTTACTCACTGTGTGACTTTGGGCATGTTGTTGATTTCTGTGTCTCTCAACTTCGTCTATGAAACAGAGGTAAATAACAGTAGCATCCAACGTGATTGCTTTGAGAATTAGAGATACTGAATGCGGAACTTTACACACCGCACACATTCAATAAATGTACTGATCATTTATTAAACGTGGAGAACTTAATGGCTAAATTATAAGTTATCACAATGGTGTGTGCTCTTCGAGACAACACAGGAAAGTTCAGGAACGGAACTTCCTGAGAACTAAAACCTAAATAACTTTTCAAAGCAAACAGCAATCCTTTTTTTTTT
>NW_025413249.1:0-2430 GCF_002201575.2 Neomonachus schauinslandi
GGTTGTGCGGGATCCGTTCCAACAGGTTCAGAGAAACACTACTGTAATGTGCAGGCCATGTTCGGCACCAATGCCCGAGAGAATGTTCACCAGACATAAGGACAAGGACTGAGAGGATGAGCCCGTGGGTCAGGGTTGGGGGGCGGGCTGGGAGGGGTGGGGTGTGATGGAGGTGGGAGGCGGGACTCTATTCTTAGCAGAGTCCGGCCGGCCGAAATACAGCCGGTCTGGAGACTGTTAAGTCAAGCAGCTGGCCTGAAATGAGGCCTCCCTGTAAAGTCCACGCGTACCAAGCACGAGAGCAGAATTCGTGTGTGGAAGTACTCTGCGTTGCCTGTGTGGCCCCACAGACAAATGCGTCCAAGCATGCGTACGTTTGCGTTCCTCGGCTGACCTGCACAGAGCTGTATCCTGTCAACTGTAGGATGCCTTCCCGTGGAGTCCCGTCAGACTGCCGGGAGCAGGCCCCTCGCGCCTTATGCCAACCTAGTCCGTGTTAACGGTCAGCCTGGGTGCCGCCAGGGTAAGGTGTTCGCTGCAACTGTGGGTGGGGAGAGCCCCATAGCACGTGCGTTCAATGTAAATGTGGTAAAGCGCTGTGCTACAGGGAAAGAAGCCAGCCCCGGAAGGAGGCCTAGTGGACGGCACCACCCACAGGTGCGGGAGCTGAAAGGTAATTCCGAGGCGCGCAAGCAAGAGGAGCGGAGCACTGCGGTTACCGAGTGAAAGGGCAGAGGCGGGCGCAAGGGGGACGTGTCGGCCCGAGGTCGTGGAGACGCAGTTCCGCCAGGCACAGCAGTTGTGCAGACCCAAGGTGGCCAGGGCCCCCAGGAAACAATACCTTGCTGTGTCCCTCGAGTTTGGATAAGCCAAGCGTTTGCACAGAGATTTCAGAACCAAGGGCGCTGGAAGGAGCCCTTGGACGTGATGGACGCCAGCATGTCCCTGACGCTAGATTGAGTACATCGCTCACGCACAGCACACAACTAACTTCACCTAGGCCGAGCGGAGCTCAATCCACGGACGTCAACGGCGTCAGCGTTCACGTGTCCCGAAAACGTGAATCACACACCAGAGGAGGAAGGAACGGAGGAATTGAGGACGGAAACGGGCACGGGGTACGCAGAAACCAAGTAGTGCAACGGGGGACACCAGTCTGGCCCGGTCAGTAAACAGGCTAGGCAGCAACCCAGGAAGGTGTGCACGACAGCAGAACGTTCTGCCCTTGAAAAGCTGCCCACGTCTCTGCTCCGTGCAAGAGACTGACTTTGAAGCCCGAGGCCACGAAGCGTTTGAAAGCGGGAGGACGGAGAAGGAGGAGTGACCTTATGCCCTAAGCGAGGCCGCTGACATCCCTGCCCCTCACGGACCGGCGGTGCGTTGCGGGGCTCCTCGTCTGTTCCCGAGGGGGCGTCACCACGCACGATACGGTACGGGCAGCGAAGGATTTCGCCGGGCTCACCAACCATCAGTAACCCAACGCCCTCAGCCCGCGCTCCCGCCCGCCCACCCGTTGCAGGAGGACAGGTTTCCGATCCCGAAATGGGAGAAACGAGGTCCCATCCACAGGCAGGCGGACTCAGGGACAGGAACTCTCACAACACACACAAGTCAGGCCAACAGCCCGGCAGCTGGAGCAAAGCAGGGATTCGCGATGCCCGAGGCACTTTTGGAGGCCCAGCCGTGCCCGTCCGGGGCTGCGGCACGGATGCGAGAAGCCAGACCCGACGGCACAGGAAGAGCCAGGCCGAGACACGCCAAGGCAAGGCACGCTCAGGAACACAGGGAAACACGGGCAAAGTGGGACGCGCGCGATCCACGCTTTCCGCGGACAAGAACGCCAAGATGCGGAGAGGCCGGGGACCGACGCACGTGGTTCAGACTCACGGAGCCACGACGCTCGTCAACTCG
This sequence comes from Neomonachus schauinslandi, assembly GCF_002201575.2. Classification (NCBI taxonomy): domain Eukaryota; kingdom Metazoa; phylum Chordata; class Mammalia; order Carnivora; family Phocidae; genus Neomonachus; species Neomonachus schauinslandi. The sequence goes on from NW_025413249.1 coordinate 1,912, forward strand.
TGAGGCGGTCCTCTGCGATCACACAGCACTCTGGGGCACAGAACTTTTGTTCCCGTAGTGCCCGGCTTCTTGGCCACGCCGCTTCGAGGAAGGAAGAGGTAGACCAGACGAAGAGTGCTGGGCAGCAGGGCAATGTTTCTTGAGCCAGAGTCCAAAGCTCCCCGAGAGGGCTGCCGGGTTCCCGTTCTGATTTCGGGGGGTCTTATAAGCTCTTTCCAGGCCCTTGCGAGTGGGCCCCCTGTGGATTCGCTGCCAAAGTGTTGCCAGTCAGGGCTTTCATCACGGCCCCGTCTCCCGTGCTCGTGGGTCTTGTGGGCTGACACCTGGACGCTAACTGCCTCAGCTTGTGACAGCGACCAGCGTTTCCTGGTTAGTGCCTTTGTTTCGGGTTGTGCTGCCAAAGTCACCCCTGTAGAGGCTGCTGGACCTCTGTAGAGGATGCTACTGTGGTCTTGTCTGAGCGGTCAAACAGGACGCTAGTGCGGTTTGGGCTGAGCTCTCCCGGCCCCCTTTTTTCCT
>NW_025413250.1:0-2427 GCF_002201575.2 Neomonachus schauinslandi
TGCTGCCTGTGTTCTCCTTTAGGATTTTGATGGACTCCTGTCTCACATTGAGGTCTTTCAACCATTTGGAGTCTATTTTTGTGTGTGGTGTAAGGAAATGGTCCAGTTTCATTCTTCTGCATGTGGCTATCCAATTTTCCCAACATCATTTGTTGAAGAGACTGTCTTTGTTCCATTGGACATTCTTTCCTGCTTTGTCAAAGATGAGTTGACCATAGAGTTGAGGGTCCATTTCTGAGCTCTCTATTCTGTTCCATTGATCTATGTGTCTGTTTTTGTGCCAGTACCATGCTGTCTTGATGATGACAGCTTTGTAATAGAGCTGGAAGTCCGGAATTGTGATGCCACCAGCTTTGCTTTTCTTTTTCAACATTCCTCTGGCTATGCGGGGTCTTTTCTGGTTCCATACAAATTTTAGGATTATTTGTTCCATTTCTTTGAAAAAATTGGATGGTATTTTGATGGGGATTGCATTGAATGTGTAGATCGCTCTAGGTAGCATTGACATCTTCACAATATTTGTTCTTCCAATCCATGAGCATGGAACGTTTTTCCATTTCTTTGTGTCTTCCTCAATTTCTTTCATGAGTATTTTATAGTTTTCTGAGTACAGATCCTTTGTCTCTTTGGTTAGATTTATTCCTAGGTATCTTATGGTTTTGGGTGCAATTGTAAATGGGATCGACTCCTTAATTTCTCTTTCTTCTGTCTTGTTGTTGGTGTATAGGAATGCCACTGACTTCTGTGCATTGATTTTATATCCTGCCACTTGACTGAATTCCTGTATGAGTTCTAGCAGTTTTGGGGTGGAGTCTTTGGGGTTTTCCACATAAAGTATCATATCCTCTGCAAAGAGTGAGAGTTTGACTTCTTCTTTGCCCATTTGGATGCCTTTTATTTCTTTTTGTTGTCTGATTGCTGTGGCTAGGACTTCCAATACTATGTTGAATAGCAGTGGTGATAGTGGACATCCCTGCCGCGTTCCTGACCTAAGGGGGAAAGCTCTCAGTTTTTCCCCATTGAGAATGATATTCGCTGTAGGTTTTTCATAGATGGCTTTTATGATATTGAGGTATGTACCCTCTGTGCCTATACTCTGAAGAGTTTTGACCAAGAAAGGATGCTATACTTCGTCAAAAGCTTTTTCTGCATCTATTGAGAGGATCATATGATTCTTGTTCTTTCTTTTGTTAATGTATTGTATCACATTGATTGATTTGCGGATGTTGAACCAATCTTGCAGCCCAGGGATAAATCCCACTTGGTCGTGGTGAATAATCCTTTTAATGTACTGTTGGATCCTATTGGCTAGTATTTTGGTGAGAATTTTTGCATCCATGTTCATCAGGGATATTGGTCTGTAATTCTCCTTTTTGATGGGGTCTTTGTCTGGTTTTGGGACCAAGGTAATGCTGGCCTCATAAAAGGAGTTTGGAAGTTTTCCTTCCATTTCTATTTTTTGGAACAGTTTCAGAAGAATAGGTATTAATTCTTCTTGAAATGTTTGGTAGAATTCCCCTGGGAAGCCATCTGGCCCTGGGCTTTTGTTTTTTGGGAGATTTTTGATGACTGCTTCAATTTCCTTAGTGGTTATAGGTCTGTTCAGGTTTTCTATTTCTTCCTGGTTCAGTTTTGGTAGTTGATACATCTCTAGGAATGCATCCATTTCTTCCAGGTTATCTAATTTGCTGGCAAAGAGTTGCTCATAATATGTTCTTATAATTGTTTGTATTTCTTTGGTGTTGGTTGTGATCTCTCCTCTTTCATTCATGATTTTGTTGATTTGGGTCCTTTCTCTTTTCTTTTTGATAAGTCTGGCCAGGGGTTTATCAATCTTGTTAATTCTTTCAAAGAACCAGCTCCTAGTTTCGTTGATCTGTTCTACTGTTCTTTTAGTTTCTACTTCATTGATTTCTGCTCTGATCTTTATGATTTCTCTCCTCCTGCTGGGTTTAGGCGTTATTTGCTGTTTTTTCTCCAGCTCCTTTAGGTGTAGGGTTAGGTTGTGTACTTGAGACCTTTCTTGTTTCTTGAGAAAGGCTTGTATTGCTATATACTTTCCTCTCAGGACTGCCTTTGCTGCATCCCAAAGATTTTGAATAGTTTTCATTTTCATTGGTTTCCATGAATTTTTTTAATTCTTCTTTAATTTTCTGCTTGACCCATTCATTCTTCAGTAGGATGCTCTTTAGCCTCCATGTATTTGAGTTCTTTCCGACTTTCCTCTTGTGATTGAGTTCTAGTTTCAAAGCACTGTGGTCTGAAAATAGGCGAGGAATGATCCCAATCTTTTGGTACCGGTTGAGACCTGATTTATGACCTAGGATGTGATCGATTCTGGAGAATGTTCCATGGGCACTAGAGAAGAATGTGTATTCCGTTGCTTTGGGATGGAATGTTCTGAATAGGTCTGTGAAGTCCATTTGG
>NW_025413251.1:0-2427 GCF_002201575.2 Neomonachus schauinslandi
CTCGGGCCGGGGTCGCCGAGGGGGCGGGGCCGGGCGGGCGTGGGCGGCCGCGGCCGTGACTGCGAGGCTGCGTGCCCCTCCCCCTCCGCGTGTGTGTTTTGGGTGTGACCGTGCCCGTGTGATGTGCCGCTGTGTCCGTGGGTGGGATTCTGGGTGCGCCTGCATCCGCATCTCCCCCAGCACAAGCGCGCGCGCGCACACGCATACATGAGGCAGTTTCTGCGAACTTGTCCCGTGCCCGGCCCTCCCGGGTGCAGACCTGTGAGGGCCTGGGGAAGGGGCCAGGCCCTCCGGCAAGCCCCCCGCTGACACTGAGCTCATGCAGAATGGGTCACTGGAGCTTCTGTGTTCCAGGTGTCCACCACTCCGCCCGCAGGGGCCGTCGGTACCTCAGAGCCCGGACCGGATCAGGCCGCCCCCACCATGCCCACAGAGGGACCTGCCCTCCAGGTGTCAGCAGGGAGGGGGCGGGCCGGCTCCTGACTCCTCCCCACCCCAGTGCCCCGCCTCGGTCCCTGTGGAGGCTCCTAGTTTCTCCAGGACCACCGGTCAACGTGGGACTTGCTCTCGGAGCAGTTTCCCCACACCCCAGGCAGCCCTGGAGGGGCGGCTCCCTCCCTCTTTCCAAGCCCACCCTCAGCGGGGAGAGAGCCACCTCCTCTGGACAAAGAGCAGGCAGCTGGTCCTCACAGGCAGGTCCAGGAGCCTTGGTTGGGCCTCACCAGCGGCTGGGGTGGCATGGAATGAGGGCCCACCTGGCAAGGCTCCGGTTAGGCTCCTGCCAGCCTGAGCTTCCCCACCTGCAGGGTGGCAGAGTGTAGCTGGGCAGGGAGGGTGCTGTTCCTGGAGAAGGGGAGCCCCCAGGAGGCAGCTGTGCCCTGGCAAAGGGGTGGACCAAGGGACAGGAAGGCGTGTCCACAGCAGCTCTGGGGCGGGTCTCAGGCGGTGCCCTGCACAGGCTGCTCCCCGCTGAGCAGCACCTTCTCTTGTATATGTGAACTTTTCAAGAAAAGGAAAACATTTACTCTATTTTAATGCTACTACTTAGCATTGGAGGGCCCCAGCCAGTAATTAAGGTCCTCAAACAGCAATTAGGGCCCTAGCTACGGAGGAGGAGGCTCTGGGACCCTGCAGGGGAGCTTGCAAGGAGGGGACAGACACTGAAGCTGAAGCAGGTCCCTGATCTTCTACACACTCATGAAATTTAGGGTGAAGCTCAAGATTGGTTTTAGCTGGAGGCTGTTAGTGATTTGCTGGACAAAAACTGATGGGAGGTCAGCAGTGTGCCAGGTCCTGGGTGGAACTGGGGATGCAGCGACAGGGACCAGTGCAGGCCCTGTCCTTGTTCCCTGGAGCTTCAATCCAGGAAGGAGGCAGCCAGTAACGCATCCTTGGATGCAGGATGAAAACATTTACAAACTGTGGTAAGTGCCATGGAGAGTCGAGAAAGACGGGGAGCCGCAGACATATTGAGAACAAGAAAGCAGCCAGAAGAGCAGAGGGCTATTCCCAGCAGTGAGAGCAGCTTGTGCAAAGGCCCCGTGGCACACAGGAGAGAGCTGAGGAGTGGGGAGACCCGGAGAGGGCCTGGGGTGCCTGTGTGGTGCGCCAGCCATGAGGTGTGGTGCCAGGGGGACAGGAGGGCAGGATCCCGTGGCACAGGGAGGAAGCTGCCTGTCATTCTAAATGAGACCGACTGTCACACTCTTCTGTCACACTCCATCCTCCAGATGTCTGCAGAAGGGACAGGGCTTTGGATTTTTAAAATAGACATTATTTTTTAAAGACAATGTCTATATCCTGACAGAGCCTATAGCCTTTAGAAATCCCATGGCCCATTTACCACCAGTGGGGCTGCCCAGACACCTGGAGGGACATTTTCCGTCTCCGACTATCTTCTGCTCCACCTGATCAAGCTGAGGACCTGCCAGAATTGTCCTCCCAGGCTCCGTGTCCCCCTGGGCTGGTGCTCACCGACTCTGCACCCGCGGCGTCCAGTGGGGCTGACCCGACCGGCCATGGGCTTGCACTGGGCCCCCATCGGGCTCACGGTAACGCAGTGGAGACCCGAGTTCCTTCAGCTGGAGGGGGTCTGCTCCACGTGGGGACAGCCTCGCCCCAGAGGGAAAATGAAAAGCAGATCTTATGTTGATAGGAGAAAATGATATTAAAAACCATGAAACAGTAATACATTCACATTGCTAGAAAGGAATGTTCAAGTGATTTGAAGCATAGGACAATTTGGAAATTGGCATTAAAATTGTTTAATTAAACTGTACAGAGTGTTCAGATGTATTGTCTTTTAAATCCTCCAGGCCTCTAGAAAATTTGGTTCTGCTTTTTGCTATTTACTTTTTTTTTTTTTTTTTAAGGGCAAATTGACGAACCAAATTTTTTAGAGGCCTGGGGGATTTAAAATACAAATAA
>NW_025413252.1:0-2427 GCF_002201575.2 Neomonachus schauinslandi
CCAAATGGACTTCACAGACCTATTCAGAACATTCCATCCCAAAGCAACGGAATACACATTCTTCTCTAGTGCCCATGGAACATTCTCCAGAATCGATCACATCCTAGGTCATAAATCAGGTCTCAACCGGTACCAAAAGATTGGGATCATTCCTCGCCTATTTTCAGACCACAGTGCTTTGAAACTAGAACTCAATCACAAGAGGAAAGTCGGAAAGAACTCAAATACATGGAGGCTAAAGAGCATCCTACTGAAGAATGAATGGGTCAAGCAGAAAATTAAAGAAGAATTAAAAAAATTCATGGAAACCAATGAAAATGAAAACTATTCAAAATCTTTGGGATGCAGCAAAGGCAGTCCTGAGAGGAAAGTATATAGCAATACAAGCCTTTCTCAAGAAACAAGAAAGGTCTCAAGTACACAACCTAACCCTACACCTAAAGGAGCTGGAGAAAAAACAGCAAATAACGCCTAAACCCAGCAGGAGGAGAGAAATCATAAAGATCAGAGCAGAAATCAATGAAGTAGAAACTAAAAGAACAGTAGAACAGATCAACGAAACTAGGAGCTGGTTCTTTGAAAGAATTAACAAGATTGATAAACCCCTGGCCAGACTTATCAAAAAGAAAAGAGAAAGGACCCAAATCAACAAAATCATGAATGAAAGAGGAGAGATCACAACCAACACCAAAGAAATACAAACAATTATAAGAACATATTATGAGCAACTCTTTGCCAGCAAATTAGATAACCTGGAAGAAATGGATGCATTCCTAGAGATGTATCAACTACCAAAACTGAACCAGGAAGAAATAGAAAACCTGAACAGACCTATAACCACTAAGGAAATTGAAGCAGTCATCAAAAATCTCCCAAAAAACAAAAGCCCAGGGCCAGATGGCTTCCCAGGGGAATTCTACCAAACATTTCAAGAAGAATTAATACCTATTCTTCTGAAACTGTTCCAAAAAATAGAAATGGAAGGAAAACTTCCAAACTCCTTTTATGAGGCCAGCATTACCTTGGTCCCAAAACCAGACAAAGACCCCATCAAAAAGGAGAATTACAGACCAATATCCCTGATGAACATGGATGCAAAAATTCTCACCAAAATACTAGCCAATAGGATCCAACAGTACATTAAAAGGATTATTCACCACGACCAAGTGGGATTTATCCCTGGGCTGCAAGATTGGTTCAACATCCGCAAATCAATCAATGTGATACAATACATTAACAAAAGAAAGAACAAGAATCATATGATCCTCTCAATAGATGCAGAAAAAGCTTTTGACGAAGTATAGCATCCTTTCTTGGTCAAAACTCTTCAGAGTATAGGCACAGAGGGTACATACCTCAATATCATAAAAGCCATCTATGAAAAACCTACAGCGAATATCATTCTCAATGGGGAAAAACTGAGAGCTTTCCCCCTTAGGTCAGGAACGCGGCAGGGATGTCCACTATCACCACTGCTATTCAACATAGTATTGGAAGTCCTAGCCACAGCAATCAGACAACAAAAAGAAATAAAAGGCATCCAAATGGGCAAAGAAGAAGTCAAACTCTCACTCTTTGCAGAGGATATGATACTTTATGTGGAAAACCCCAAAGACTCCACCCCAAAACTGCTAGAACTCATACAGGAATTCAGTCAAGTGGCAGGATATAAAATCAATGCACAGAAGTCAGTGGCATTCCTATACACCAACAACAAGACAGAAGAAAGAGAAATTAAGGAGTCGATCCCATTTACAATTGCACCCAAAACCATAAGATACCTAGGAATAAATCTAACCAAAGAGACAAAGGATCTGTACTCAGAAAACTATAAAATACTCATGAAAGAAATTGAGGAAGACACAAAGAAATGGAAAAACGTTCCATGCTCATGGATTGGAAGAACAAATATTGTGAAGATGTCAATGCTACCTAGAGCGATCTACACATTCAATGCAATCCCCATCAAAATACCATCCAATTTTTTCAAAGAAATGGAACAAATAATCCTAAAATTTGTATGGAACCAGAAAAGACCCCGCATAGCCAGAGGAATGTTGAAAAAGAAAAGCAAAGCTGGTGGCATCACAATTCCGGACTTCCAGCTCTATTACAAAGCTGTCATCATCAAGACAGCATGGTACTGGCACAAAAACAGACACATAGATCAATGGAACAGAATAGAGAGCTCAGAAATGGACCCTCAACTCTATGGTCAACTCATCTTTGACAAAGCAGGAAAGAATGTCCAATGGAACAAAGACAGTCTCTTCAACAAATGATGTTGGGAAAATTGGATAGCCACATGCAGAAGAATGAAACTGGACCATTTCCTTACACCACACACAAAAATAGACTCCAAATGGTTGAAAGACCTCAATGTGAGACAGGAGTCCATCAAAATCCTAAAGGAGAACACAGGCAGCA
>NW_025413253.1:0-2426 GCF_002201575.2 Neomonachus schauinslandi
TCGGGTGCCAGAGATAGAAACGCGCGGTCACAGGCCGGGTGAGCACGGAGTGCGGCTGGAGACCGGGGAGACGGGAGTGACTGACGGCTTTTCTCTGGGGGCTCACTGAGAAGCGGGGCCCCGAGTTCTCGGCTCCTCCGGGGCGGAGATTGGGAGGCCGCCATTTTCACTCTCCGCCTCCAAAGCTGTACGGAAAGCTCGCAGGGAACAAAAGCCCCGGAGAGCAAACCCCAGCAGATTACTTAGCTGGGAGGGGGCAAGGGCGGGGCAATTCTGCCTCCGGCAAAGACATTTGGAAACCACGGCAACAGGCCCCTCCCCAGAAGATCAGCGAGAACAGCCAGCCAAGACCACGTTTACCCATCAATGAGAACGGCAGAACTCCAGCTCTAGGGGACTACTGCACATAGAATTCATGGCTTTTTTACCATGATTCTGTAGTCTTTCAAAGTTAATTTTTTTTTAACTGTCTTTTTTTCTTTTTTTATTCTTTTTGAATTTTTCTTTTTCCCTTTTTCAACCAACATCTCATCAATCCCTTTTTTTTTTTAAAAAAAAAAAAAAACATTTTTATTTTTCATTTTTAGAGTCATATTCTATCCCTTCATAGTAGTTACCCATATTTTTGGCTTATATATATAAGTTGTTCTCTCTTTAAAATTTTGAGATAGTTTCTTCTAACAGATCAAAATATACCCTAAATCTCTAGTATATGGTGTTTTCTGTTCCCCTGCCTGATCACATCCTCTCCCTTTTTTTTTTCTTTTTTTAAATCCTCTTCTTTCTTTTTTTCAAACAACTTCTTATCAATTCCTTTTATAAAATTTTTTATAATTTCCATCTTTACAGTCATATTCCATCCCTTCATCATATCAACCCTTATTTTTGTACATATAGAAGTTTTTCTTTCTTTAAAATTTTGGTAGGGACTTTCTTCTAAAAGACCAAAATACACCCCAAATCTAGTGTGTGGCACTGATCATATTTGATCACATTCTGGTTTTTTTGTTGCTGTTTTGTTTTGTTTGTTTCTGTTTTTATCTTTATCTTTTTCTTTTTTTTCTTTTTCTTTTTTCTCTCTTTCCCTTTCTTTTCCCACTGCTTCAGGTTTTTTCTGATTTGTTTAGAGTATATTTTCTGGGGACGTTGTTACTCTGCTAGCATTTTGTTCTCTCATTAATCTATTCTCCTCTGCACAAAATGACAAGACGGAAAAAATCACCTCAACAAAAAGAACAAGAGGTAGTACCGACTGCCAGGGACCTACTCAATACGGACATTAGTACGATGTCAGATCTAGAGTTCAGAATCATCACTTTAAAGATACTAGCTGGGCTTGAAAAAAATATGGAAGTTATTAGAGAAACCCTTTCTGGAGAAGTAAAAGAACTAAAATCCAACCAAGTAGAAATCAAAAAGGCTATTAATGAGGTGCAATAAAAAATGGGGGCGCTAACTGCTAGAATAAATGAGGCAGAAGAGAGAATCAGTAACATAGAAGATGAAATGATGGAAAATAAAGAAGCTGAGAAAAAGAGAGATAAACAACTACTGGATCACGAGGGCAGAATTCGAGAGATAAGCGATACCATAAGACGAAACAACATTAGAATAATTGGGATCCCAGAAGAAGAAGAAAGAGAGAGAGGGGCAGAAGGTATAATGGAGCAAATTATAGCAGAGAACTTCCCTAATTTGGGGAAGGAAACAGGCATGAAAATCCAGGAAGCACAGAGAACCCCTCTCAAAATCAATAAAAATAGGTCAACACCCCGACATCTAATAGTAAAACTTACGAGTCTCATAGACAAAGAGAAAATCCTGAAAGCAGCTCGGGAGAAGAGATATGTAACCTACAAGGGTAGAAACATTAGATTGGCAACAGACCTATCCACAGAGACCTGGCAGGCCAGAAAGGACTGGCAGGATATATTCAGAGCACTAAATGAGAAAAATATGCAGCCAAGAATACTCTATCCAGCTAGGCTGTCATTGAAAATTGAAGGAGAGATAAAAAGCTTCCAGGACAAACAAAAACTAAAGGAATTTGCAAACACAAAACCAGCCCTACAGGAAATCTTGAAAGGGGTCCTCTAAGCAAAGAGAGAGCCTAAAAGCAACATAGACCAGAAAGGAACACAAACAATATACAGTAACAGCCACCTTACAGGCAATACAATGGCACTAAATTCCTATCTTTCAATAGTTACCCTGAATGTAAATGGGCTCAATGCCCCAATCAAAAGACACAGGCTATCAGACTGGATTAAAAAACAAGACCCATCGATATGCTGTCTGCAAGAGACTCATTTTAGAACCAAAGACACCCCCAGATTGAAAGTGAGGGGGTGGAAAACCATTTACCATGCTAATGGACACCAAAAGAAAGCTGGGGTGGCAATCCTTATATCAGACAAATTAGATTT